>NC_000076.6:86524249-86721749 GCF_000001635.26 Mus musculus | reverse complement strand
CATTTGCATAACCAGAGATCATGGCGCCCTCTCAAAAACAAATGGAAACATTATTATAAAAAAAAACCCTACTGATAAGAGATTGATCTATGACCTGGTGTCGTGGCACATGCTTGTAACTTCAATAGTCAGGAGGCAGAGATGGGAATATAGACAGAAGTTTAAGGCCAGTCCAGACTACATAGTGAGTTTGAGGCTAGCTAGGGCCACACAGAGGGCCCTAATTGAAAGAGACAGAAAGAGATAAGTAAAGAAAATAAAGTTGGTATTGAACCCATGCTTTGCAACTTAGAACAAAGAACATTCTTCTACTGACTTTCACTCGATATTCAGGAACATACAGTACAGAGCACTGTTCCAGGTGGTTAAGCAAACAGAGCCCTAAGTGTTTTCATATAGTTAAAAAAGACTGTGTAATCATTGTGTTTTTATTGTGTTTGAGTTGAATTCTTCAATTACAACAAGATTCGTTTGAATGATGAACTATTCAATAATAATAAATGAAAGTGAGAAATAATCTATAAAGCAACTCCCCCTCCCCCCAAAAAACCCTTAGTTTTAAAGATCCCAATTGGCTGGTTTCCATTATACAAGGTTATATAAAAATCAATGCTGTTGAACTTCAGAACATGTTCACTACCCAAAATAAAACCTCTGTGCCTTCAAATAACCACCCTCCTCTCCATCCCCACTCTCATCTCTCAGCCGCTGCTCCCTAACGCTGTGCTTCTGTGGGTTTGCCTATCCAAGCCTAACATGTTTAACCATAACCCATATATTTCTCCTGGGGTCTTAAAGACAGTGGCTGAGTATCATGCAGAGGTAACCACATATATTGTCTTCCTCTTAGCATGAGCACCTGGACCACCAGAGAGCACACTGGTCACTCTGAGTGCTGGGAGTATTAAGTGAAGGACACTAAGGACAGAGGCAGCCTGTCCCATGCCAGCTTCTGTGTTTCAAATCACAAAATTCTCCAGTGAGCGTCGAAGGAGGAGAATGAACAAAGTACTGTAAGCTGCCATCCCCTGTTTAGAAATGAGGCAGGGGGACACTGCAGACAGCTCTGGCTCCTCGCTGTTAACTTGTCATCAGTGCCTGTGGTTAGTACACAGAGGGCTATGATCTCCATAGGGGAAAGACATATGGGGGTTGGCTGTACCGTGCAGAACACCAGATACACCAAAAAGAAGCTCATGCGATATGTAGAATAACTTGATTCCTTGTCAAACCAGATATGATATGGTCTACATTTTCATAAGTGCTTGGTGAATATATTAATATAATTTATAGTGATGGATGTAGACGCTCTTTGTAAATGACACAATACTATCCAATCATATTCATGTTCCTTGGTTTCTTTTGCTTGCAGTCACTCCGTAATTCTCAGGAATGAGTTAAGCAAATTTTGATAGCGGCTTTTCATCTTGAGAACACCAGAAGGGAGTATGTGGAATACAGAAAAGCTTCAAGAAAGCAGAGGGATCGCCAACGCGCCAACTGAAGCATGGCTTTCAACATCTTTTTTTCCTTTATCTCTTTTCTTAACTTCATTTTTTATTTACATTTTTGCAACATTTAAAAATTAAAATAAAATTACATCATTTTCCCCTCCCTCTCTATGCCCCTCCCTCCCTTAAATTCGTAGCCTCTTTTTCTTTTATAATTATTGTTATATATCTATTTATGCATAAATACATAAGTGCAGCCCGCTGATTTAATGTGGTTTGTATGTTTATGATTTCAGGGCTCACCGCTTGGTCTTAGATAACAAACTGGAAGGCTCACCCTTGAGGAAGGTGAACTCTCCATTTCTCAGCAGGAGTCAGTTGTGTGTAGTTCTGTGTCTAGGGGCAGGTCCACAAGATTTCCTTCTTCCACACTAGCATGTCTATTGCTTTAGTACGTCTATTGGTGCTGACTTGGTCAGGAAGCCATTCTGTGAGGTGTCTTCCCTCACAGGGCTTTAGAGGAAGTTATGGGGAAGGGGAGGACAGATTCTCTGCATTTGGAGGTTCGCACTATTAAAATTGGGTCACTTTGCTTTAGTCCTGTAAAATAAACTAGGATTTCTGAACTTCTTACCTGAGAATGGAGTCTAACCCCGAACCTGCTATAGTACTGTCAGTATCAAGATCAAGATCAAGATCTTTTATAGCAAATCTTTCCAATATTTCAAAGGTTCTGTTTGACTCCTTGGAAGTAACAAAAACTTGCTTGCAGTTCTCCACAAACTCTTCATGATACAAATTCTCGAAACTGTGTTTGTAGTCTTGACAGTGGAAGAGATAAGGAAGGTATTAGAATTATAGTTTTACATCTTCAGTTCTGTGTGAGTCTTCTAAGTGCCCAGGAAGGATCCCATTCTCTGTGTCTACATTGCTTTCTCTCTATACCATATTTTATAGCCTACTGTATATAATACTGGAAGCAAACCATAGACCAGTGGTACTCAACCTTCTGAATGGTGTGACCCTTTAGTACAGTTCCTCATGTTGTGGTGACCGCCCCCTCCCCCAGCCATAAAATTATTTTGTTGTTACTTCATAACTACAATTTTGCTAGTGTTATGAATTTGTAATGTAAATATCTGCTATGCAATCCCCAGGTTGAGACCCACCCACAGGTTGAGAACCACTACCCTAGACAGACCAGTTAACTTTTCTTGTGCCTTTTGTACATGGAATCCAACTTTCAGACCTCAGAGCAACAGTGATAAAAACAAAACTAGACTTGATACATATAATCTGCTGTCTAGTCAAACTGCTAGCTAGTACAAAGATAGTTCCATATTGTGGTGTGTGTGTAGTACGTATGTGTCCTTCATGGTAGAGGTTAGGGAGTAGATCATATTTTAGGGTAAAATGTTCCAATATGGACAATAACCATGGGCACAAATGCAGCTCTGCCATTACAGGGGTGTGTGTGTGTATGAGTGTGTGGTGTCCTTTAAATTTTGGTAAGATATGGAGGGCCAGACTACTAGATGATCTCTAAGGTTTATTCCAGCTCCAGTTTTCTTCAGTTCCAAAGGAAATGTTTGACTAGGGTCAGGGCGATCTGGCCTCCCAAAACACCATCCTGTCTTTGGAGAGACACATACTCTCTTCCCCTACTCCTTTCTCAACCCCCCTTCCCATGGCCCCAAATAAACTCTATTCTATACTATACCCATTGTATGACTGGTACCTCAGTGGGGAGGGATGCCTCAGCATGGGTCCGCTAAGGCACCCCTCCCACTGCACCATACTGCACTCTACAAATACATATCATTAGCATTACAAAACATATCACTATATATACCTGCATACCCATGAACACACAGACATACACACACACACACACACACACACTCACCCACATGTACACTGATGACTTTACATTACTTTTCAGAAATTACCCAGTGGTCTACTACTGCCTTAGCTGTAGTGGTTTCTAAGTTTATTCTGTGAGACCCCATGTGAGTTATTAAGGGTCATGAGGAAAGGATTTGTTACCTGTTTCTAAAGCTTTTTTTATGATTACCCACCATGTATCTTTTTATTAATTTAGTGTAAATATAACCATTTAAGAATAAAACCTAGGGGCTGGTAAGATGGCTCAGTGGGTAAGAGCACTGACTGCTCTTCCAAAGGTCCTGAGTTCAAATCCCTGTAATTACATGGTGGCTCACAACCATCTGTAATGAGATCTGATGCCCCTTTCTGGTGTGTCTAAAGACAGCTACAGTGTACTTACATATAATAATAAATAAATATTTGGGCCAGAGTGAGGGGCCGAAGTGAGCAGAGGTCCTGAATTCAATTCCCAGCAACCACATGAAGGCTCACAACTATCTGTACAATTACAGTGTACTCATATACATAAAATAAAGAAATATATCTAAAAAAAAAGAGAGAGAGAAAAGAATAAAACCTAGGGGCTGAAGAGATGACTCAGCAGTTAAGAGGGCATATTGCTCTTGCCAATGACCTGTGTTCAGTACCCAGCACCCCCATCAAGGGGCTTACAATTACCTCAACTTCAGCTCCAGGGCATCTGACACCTTTTGTCTCTGAGTACACCTGCCCTCATGTACACATACCCCGACACAGGCACACTTACATACACAAATACAAGTGATTTAAAACTAAAGGTAAAGTCAAGTGTGGTGGTGTGAGCTTTAGGCCTAGCATTTGAGAGGCGGAGGCAGGTAGATCTCTGAGTTTGAGGACAGCCTGCTCTACAGAGTGACAGAGTGAGTTCCAGGAGAGCCAGGGCTACACAGAGAACCTTGTCTTGAAAAAACAAACCAAAGAAATAATAACAAAACTAAAAGTAAAAAAAATAAAAAGTTCAAAATAAGTTAACCTTTCAATAATCAAAATCAGGCCAGGAGGTGGTAGGTGGCATATGCTTTTAATGCCAGCATTCAGAAGGCAGAAGCAGACAGATTTCTGTTTGAGGCCACCTTGTTCTACAAAGTGAGTTCCAGCCAGAGCTACATATACAGAGAAACACTGTCAACAACAACAACAACAACAACAACAACAACAACAACAACAACAGACCAATGCAGGCCCAACAGGATGACTCTATAAGTAAAGACATTTGCTGAGCAAGCCCCAAAACCTGGGTGCTAACCCTGGCAGAATGAAAAAAACGGATCCCACAGTGCTGTCCTCTGGCTTCTGCATGCCTGCTGCAGCAAGAGTATCCCCTACACACACACACACACACACACACACACACACACACACACACACCAGATATGTACATGCATGCATATCACACATATGCATATCATACATGCACACCCAAAACCACTTTAAAGACTAACATAAATGCAATGACCGTAAGGTAGCCTTAATCTATATTACAGAAAAGCTTGATTCTTCTTCACACTGGTGACTATTAATCAGATGGGCTTTACACTGAGATCAGGAAAAGGATATTAATACTGGCCTCATTTCACACATGACCCAAATGTATGCCTTCTTCCAGTCTCCATTTGTTGGTATTCATTCTTCTTACAACTCCTCATGACTGTCACCATGAGTAAATGCCCTGTGTTTACTTGCTTCAGTGTTGTTATTTCTTCCGTGATATTTACTGTTAATCTGTTTTATGTAAGAAACCAGGGCTTGTCGGTAGTAACTTTCTGAATTCAACAGCTTGGAAATCAACGCTAGGATCTAGCACAGGTCTGATCTGAGAGTCCAAAACCGTATCCCAACAGTACTTATTCGATCTCTATTTTTTGGCTGCCTCACATCCCTGGTTTTATCTTGGTTTCGGGAGCATTATTAGATTAGCATCTGGGATTCCCTTAGTCTCTTTCTTCAACTCCTGACTGCTCTTCTAGCTCCAGGATTAGCTCATCAGAACATGACTTGTTTTTGGCACCAGTGACTGAGTCAAATATAAACCTATGGCCCAGCTCAGGCCCTCATAGATCCAGTGACCCAATGCTAAGACTTTGAACCTGGAGCTGCTATAGTCGTGTGTCTTTCCATGATGGGGAATTCAAGTTGTTGAGCCCACATCAGGACAGCAGACTCCAGCTCAGAAACACTGAGGCCAAGCCTAGGACTGTCATTTGAGCACCAGGATGAAGCCTGCATGAACCAGAACTAAGCCTCGGCCCTGCAGTTCTATAAGCAAGTTTTAATGCAATAGAATGGAGTGGGGTCCCAGTTCTGCAATCCTCCTGTCTACAGATGTCACAACAAGGAGACTGATAGAACTGATGATAGTAATATTCTTTTCCAGGGTCCCTAAGGAGACCCCACTTGCAAGCAGTTTCGTGTGACCAGCACAATGCTACCCCTCAGCACTGAGTACAAATGACTGAGTAATCTTGGATTCACCACCCAGCCAACTGCTCCTTATCACATTCCAAGGTCTCTTGACTACCTGGTGGCAGAAAGGACCTGAGAATATACCACGTACAAGCCCACATTAACTAGTCCTTACATTAGAAATTGAAACCTTTGTATGTCATCTCTTAAGCAGGGGACCAAACATAGTTATCTTCCTCCCCTAAGCACACCCTATACGTGTGAACATCCTGCTTTCCATTTCCTTTAAAGGCATCACAGGTCTGTCCTGTAGCCTGTCTTGGTGAAGAACCTCTGCTGTACTCTGCGGCTGACTTTTCAGTCTTTCACATGCATGCCCATAGGACGCTATTTTCAAAAAGGCCTAAACATAAGCATTTTGTTTTGAGGCAATATGATATGGGAGCAGTGTTTTTCACTTTAACTTGCATGTAAATCTCCTAGCCATCTCACGTTAAATTGCAAATTCTAATTCGGTGGACCTGGAATGAGGCCTCAAAGTCTGCTTTTCTCACAAATTCTCCAGCTTTTTAGTTTTGGATCCCACAAAGCAGTAAAAGATTCCACAGACCAGAGGGACCAAGTTGGAAATTCAGATTGGTCCTTTAGCAGTCAGATACTTATTCCACAGTAAAGCAGCTTTTGCTTGCTCATCTGCAAGACCTGAAGGTTACCCTTCAAGGGCTACACCTTAAATAAGATGAAATGTGCCACAATACACATATCACCAGACAATAAAGGTTTCTTCTTTTCCTAACTGTGGCACTGAGGGCATTTAGAGCTAGATAGCCCTTCACTGTAAGGTCTGTCCCATGCAGTATATCCCCAGCCTTTACCCACCAGACAACAATGCTTGGCTTCCCGTTGATAATCAAAATTCTCCGCAGCTGAGACCAGAGGGGAGAGAACAAAGTCAACCCTGGTTCAAAACATCCCTCTAGACCTACATGTGAATGCCAGATATTCTAGGTCCTCTCTGAGCTCCCTAACCTCCTAATAGTCTCCAGGGCCATTATTAGCTCTTCCTTTCAGTTCCCAAAGTCCTCTTGCACAGAGGACCCAGGTTCAGTTCCCAGCACCCACATAGCAGCTCACAACTGCTTAAAACTCCAGTTCTAGGGAATATGACATTCTTTTCTGGCCTCAGGCTCCTGTTGGAGCATATTGCACATACATGTACTCAGACACACACACATACACATAAATACATATTTTGTTTTTGTTGTTTGAGACATGGTTTCTCTGTGTAGCAGAGCTGTGGCTATCCTGGAACTCACTTTGGACACCAGGCTGACCTCAAATTTATAGAGGTCATTCTGCTTCCAGAATGCTAGGATTAAAGGCATTCACCACTACGTTTGACTAGATAGATAGATAGATAGATAGATAGATAGATAGATAGATAGATAGATAGATAGATAGATAGATAGATTTTATGTATATGAGACATGCCAGAAGAGGGCATTGGATCCCATTACAGATGGTTGTAACCATGTGGTTGTTGGGAATTAAACTCAGGACCTATGAAAAGCAGTCAGTGCTCTTAACCGCTGAGCCATCTCTTCAGCCCCAATATATATATATGTTTTTATTAGATATTTGCTTCATTTACATTTCAAATGCTATCCCGAAAGTCCCCTATACCCTTCCCCCACCCTGCTCCCTAACACACCCACCAATAAATATATTTTTAAAGAGAGAAACATATGCCACAGGACTATGGTATTAATTTAAAACGTTTAACGAATATATTCAATTATTTAAAAGTTCCTTTCCTGGGCCAATGAGACAGCTCAGGAGGTAAAAGCACTTGATGCACAAAGCCTGACAAACTGATTCTATCCCTGGTACCCACAAAAAGCCAGATGAGGTGGCCTGAGTCTGTAATCCCAGCACAGTAGAATACAGTAAGATGGGAGACAGAGACAGGAGAACTGACAGGAAACTGTGGGTGGACTAGAGAAACAGGAGTGGCCAGAACCGACTCCCAAAAGTTGTCCTCTGTCCTCCAAAGGCACCATGGTGCATGCACCCATGCCCGTACACATGCATGTAAACGCACACGCACACGCGCACGCACACACACACACACACACACACACACACACACACACACATTCCTTCCTGGGGAGACACACAAGACATTCCCCCGATGCTGATGACTGACTTAGCCATCTGTATGTTTACTCACCTATATTTCCCATGATCGTAGTGAATGGATAGAGCTTTTCCACAACAGCCGACCAGTCCTTCCAAACCATATCCCCCAGTTCCTCCAGGTCTCTGTAGAATCTGACAGGAAGCCCTTTGCCAATGATCTTAGCCTTGAGCTTTCCAACCTTCATCTTCCCCTGTTCGTTCAACAGATATGCTGAGGACAGCTTCTCCTCTTCCTCCTCCTCTTCCTCATTAAAAGTTCGCAGCAGCGAATTTGATGTCCGGAAGTAGAAAAATTGAAATTGAGATTTCTTCCGGAATACTGCTTGGATGATCTCGAACTCTGTCAGGCTGCAGTTGGGAGTCTTGAGAACCCAAGGGTAACCATTTTTGGCAGCAATGTATAGATTCTGTTCTCCCTTGGATAAACTTTCGAAGTCCTTCACTTGGGATAACAGGAAAGGTGTGTAGTCGGGGAGGAAATCTCCGTAGGTCTGCCCCAGCAGGCCGATGAAAAACGGGAAGCATCTGTTCACGTAGTCCAGGGAGAGTTTCAGGTGTTGAGACTGGAGACAGGAGTACTGTCGGAACTGGTTGCTGGTGAAGGACTTATGGGCCTTCACAGCTGACCATCTCAAGTCCACAGCTTTGAAGTAGGTGCCCCGGGAGCTGCAGATGTCATTAAGCCGAGGGAAGATGCTTTTGGCCAAAAAGTCTCTCTCTTCTTGAAAATCTAGAGTGGAACATATGTAAGGTAGGATGGGTTTCTGGCGCTTTAAAATGGGTTGACCGTTGTATCTTTGTCCGGTCTCACTTGCCTCGTCGCTCATTTCACTCGGCTCCAGGATGATGTCGCACTTAGAAGAAAGGAAGTTCCATCCTGGCCCAGTCGCCAAGGTCCACAGTTTGGGTCTTCTTTTAACTGTGTTTGCTATAAGCAATTGGTCAGTTTCATTCAAATCACTTCTTTAAATTGTTTCTTGTGGAAGGGATGCAATGGTTAAGCAATCTAGTTTGAGTAAGGGCAAGAAAGGCCAAACAGATTTATTTTAGGATTACAGGCAGTTTGTGTCTCCCCTGACTCACCAACCCCACTCCCCAAGCTTTGGCTGAAGAACTAACAACTCATAAGATGAATAGATAAAATGAATGGGTCTCCCTTCTTCTTCCCCAGAGTCCCAGCCCACTGTCCCGGATCCTTTGGCCAACCACTTTACCTCTGCTCTACAGAGATGTAAAAACCAATGCAAGGTGATTAAGAAAAGGAAGACAAGTCCACAAATGGACCCAGATGTAGTGGCAAGTAACGTGAGCCAGGAAAGACTCATGATGAGTAGCCAAGGCAAGAATGAGAACAGCTTTAAACCTGAGGTCAGCCAGGAAGACAGGCCAAAGACCAAGACCAAGAGCATGGCTGGCAGCCAAAGTCTGCATTGAGGAGCCTGATAGGGTTCTATGGTTTTACTTCATCTTGAGTTCTACAGGCTCACACAACATTCTACTCCCCTACTGGAATTTAATCCCACCGAGCTAATGGAAAACATCCCAGTGACGACAAAGCCATGCCTGCAAGAGCTTAAAGTACTTAGGAAAACCACTTTTGTTGGTACAGCTTACTTCCACACCAAAATCACTCTTTTAAAAATTATATTTATTCCTTTCATGCATAGAAAAACATCTGTCAGAAGTATAAAACAGCTCCTAAGATCTCCTTACAGCATGTCCATGCCTTAAAAAAAAAAAAGTATTAAGCCTCTGCATTGAATTGCCTCAGTAATACCACAGGGCGAATACTCAGATCAAGGGGCAAAAGTCTGGACAGGATAAACAGAGCATCCAAAGCCAGAGTGAAAAGTTAGGCTCGCTTGCTTTAATTTACTTATTTCTTTATTGGTGTGTGTGTGTGTGTGTGTGTGTGTGTGTGTGTGTGTGTGTGTGTGTGAGTATGTGTGTGTGTGTGTATGTGTGTGTGTGAGTGTGTGTGTGTGTGTGTGTGTGTGAGTATGTGTGTGTGTGTGTATGTGTGTGTGTGTGTGTGAGTGTGTGTGAGTGTGTGTGTGTGTGTGTGTGTGTGTGTGTGAGTGTGTGTGTGTGTGTGTGCGTGTGAGTGTGTGTGTGTGTGCGTGTGTGTGTGTGTGAGTGTGTGTGAGTGTGTGTGTGTGAGTGTGTGTGTGTGTGTGTGTGTGAGTGTGTGTGTGTGTGTGTGTGTGTGTGTGCGTGTGTGTGTGTAGCACAGATGACAGGTGGACATCAGAGGACAACTTTTTGGAGTCATTTCTCTCCTTCCATCATGTGAGTTCTGAGAAATGAACTCAGGTCATCAGACTTGGTAGCGAGTGCTTTACCCACAGAGCCATCACGGGGGCCTGAATGTCAAGATTTATACACAGGTGAGCCTGACTCAAAATGTGTCTCCATAGAGAGAGGTAAGGTTGAGATGTGATGGGACCATACATCAGCGTAGAAACATCTGTCCTATAAGGAGTTTTCTAATAAATAAGCACTGTAGAAAGTTTTTTTCAATATCACAATGTTTTCTTCAAAAATTCTACAAAAGACAACAAAATAAACACTATGGGTATTTTATGAATAGAAGTCTCACCTGTCACACAGAAGACTAGGAATAGATTATCAATCCTTGCAAAAATAAAGCAAAACAAAACCAAAACAAACCCTCTGCCATCTCTCATTTCTGTATGAACAGAGATCATTTCTGTGTGTCAAGGAGTATGTGTGTGTGGAGTATGGGGCGTGTGTGTGTGTGTGCGCGCGCGCGCATGCACGTGTCTGCATGTTCTGTGTATGCCGAAGCCAGAGGTTTGTCTTCAATATGTTTCTTGGGTGTCATTCACCTTATTTTTGAGATAAGGTCTATTATTGGTTTGGAATTTTCCCAGGAGGCTGGGTGGGTTGGCCAGTGAGCCCAACCTGTCTCCACCTCCCAGTGGTGGAATTATAAGCATGAGGCCCCATGCAGAGCTTTTGCAAGTGGGTTCTAGAGAGTGATCTCAGGTCCTTGTGCTTGTATGACAAGCACTTTACTAGCTGAGCTACCTTCCCAGCCCTCCTCTCCCTCCTCCTCCTCTTCCTTCTCTTCTTTAGCCTCTTGAAACCTCAGAGTCTCCCTCTGTTATCCTGGCTGGTCTGGAATGTGAAGTCTCCGGTCTCCTAAGTGCTGTACACCCCAGGTCCTGCCCAGTCTTCAGATATTATTTCTTACTGTTGTATCTCTTGAATCTTGACATGCAGATGAATTCAGAATAAATCCTAGGGAAATGTTGAAGGTCATGCTCTTGCAGAGGACCCAAGTTTCGTTAAAAGCTCCTACACGGACGCTCATAACCTTTCTATAACTCTAGTTCCTGGGGATCCCATTCCCTTTTCCAGCTTCTGAAGCAATAGGCACACACATGGCACACATAAACTTATGCAAGCTCCTACACCTATCCATAAAAATAAATTAACAAAAAGGAATATGTTCAAGTACCAAAAATCTGTGATTCAGCGATTCTACTCTCTGGGAATCACTTTCAACTAACAAAGCAGAAAGGTAAAAACTACACGTGTACAGATGCCTTTTCATTACCACAGAAAAAAATAAAAGAAAGTGAGTGGTAGGCCAGGCATGGCGACACATACCTTTAGTCTGTCCCAGCACTTGGGAGGCAGAGGCAGGCAGATCTCTGTGGGTTCAAGGCCAGCCTGGTCTGTGATGTGAGTTCCAGGATAGCCAAGACTTCACAGAGAAACTCTGTCTCAAAAACAATACATTAACTAATAAATAAATAAATTAAATAAATAAACAAATAAAAGAGAGCAGGTTCTGTGCGTGGGTGGTACGTGCCTTTGGTCTCCCTGCTCAGGAATTAGAAACAGGAAGGTGATGGTTAGCGAACCTAAAACACACTGAAGTGTGCCTTCATTTCAGATCAGCAGACACCATGTGACACTATAAATGAGAGCTCCCTAAAACTGCAACTCAGCACACAGCAACACATAATTCCAGGGTGTAGACTGATCCAAGTTCATTTCTTTAATACAGTATGTAGTTTTCTTCCCACTGGAATTATGTCTTTGTTAATTCCCACATATTAATTAATACAAATGACGTTCTTGTTTCAATTTTTATGTTTTTACAAGATGAGAGCAAGACTTAATTTTTATAGGTTCATCTTAAATAACTTACCAGATTCTCATATTTGTTTGAGACATTAAATAAACTAAGGTACCGGGTATCTGGGATACATAAATAATAATTGCCAAAAAAATTACAAAATAAGGAACTTCAATCAAATTCTCTCTCTCTTGGTCTTTTGCTTTTGTTTGTTTGTTTTTGAGACAGGATTTCTCTGTATAGCCTAGCTGTCTGGAACTTACTCTGTAGATCAGGCTGTCGTCCAACTCATAGATCAGCCTGCCTCTGCTTCCCAACTGCTGGGATTAAAGGCATGCATCACTAGGTCCAGCAATTTTGCTAAAATGTGTCCCCATTGTTTCTTTGTCCTATTGCTGGGCCATCCTAATGAGCGAGGAACAACACTAACAATAGTAGACATAACTGGCTGCCTCTCGATTCTTTCTGAAATGTTTTTTAATATTTTGTTTCAGAGTAGCAGCTGCTGTTGGGTTACTTGAGTTTGAGGTTTCATATGCACATCAAAATACGTTCTGAAGACATGACAGAAGGCAATCTGTTGGGTTCAGTAGTAATGGGAGCTATGTAGCTCAAAATGCATCATACACACACATGAAACTGTCTAAGAAAAACATTGTAAAAAGAAAAAACAACCCAAAAAGGGATTCAAGTGTTAAATGTTAGAAGGTTCACCCCCTTTAAGTGTGCAGCTTGAAGAGCTTTAAGCACTCACTCACCCTTATCAAGGTCAAGAATGTCCCCATCTGGGTTCCACAGTTCTCTTCTGTGACATTCTACTGTTGTTACTCAGGTTACATCCTGAACTTGCACTTATATCCAAGTGTACAAGCACATTCCTGTAGTTCTAACACTCAGGAGCACCCAGAGTTGGAGGCTAACCTGGGCTACAGCCCAGGTCAGCCCAGGCTAGCTAGCAAGATCTTGTCTCCAAAATAAATAAATAGATAAATAGATAAATAAATTTACTTACAGCATGCCTCCACTATTAATTACCTCCTCATGGTCTGTGGGTAAAAGGGCCATATCTTCATTGTTCACCAGTGAAATTCCAGCCCCTAGCATACATAATACACATCACATAGTAGATCCTGCACTTGTTGTATTAATAGAGGAGAGATAGTGGGTGGAGGGAGGGCACAAATCAATCGTGTTCCACCTTGGTATCCACTCCATGCCTCAATTCTTTAATGATCCCAAATGCCAAGGGCTTTCCTTTCTTGGTCTCCCCATGGCTGGATTAAACCTGGCTATGAAGAGAGCTATTCCTACCCCTAACTGCATCTCCTTTGCCTAAGAAGCATATGCCTTTTGTCATACTCCTTTACTCAAGAAGTATGACAAAAACCACAAGTAAAGTAGCCATTGCCAGTAGTGGTCATAAACATAGTGTTAGAGAGAGAGAGAGAGAGAGAGAGAGAGAGAGAGAGAGAGAGAGAGAAACTAGCTGGGAGTGGCAGCCCACCCCTTTAGTCTCAGCATTTGGGAGGCAGAGGCAAGAGGAGGCCAGCCTGGCCTACAAAGTAAGGTCCAAGACACCCAGGGATACATACAAAAAGACCATGTCTAAACCAATAAAAATTAAAACTTTTTTTTTAAAGCATCCTTGGAGAAATGGCTCAGTGGATAAGAACATTTGCTCTTGCAGATAATCAGGGGTCAGTTCCCAGCACCCACAGGGTAGCTCACTAGGAAGCAAGAGAATCAGATTCAAAGGTGGGGAGCTTAATAACCCTATGGAGGATCAGTGCTGAGGGAAAGACAGAGCAGACTGACCCTAGAGATCAGTGACTGGTCAAAGTCTGAAGAAGGGAACACGGGAAAACACTAGGAATTCAAGAAACATGTGTGTGTGTGTGTGTGTGTGTGTGTGTGTTCCTCTATCCTCTTAGTGAACCTGGAGTTTGTCATCTTGGCTATGCTGTCTGGCCAGGGAGCCATATCTGTCTCTAGCAAAACCACCCTACCCCCAGCATGGGTTAGACCAGTATCTAATGTTATGTGAGTGCTGAAAACCCTAATTCCGGTCATAGTTCAAGTGGGGCAATCATTTTATCCACTAAGCCATCTCTCCTCAGCTGAAAGCCATGTATTTTCCAGGGAGCTTGGCCAGCAAGTCAGATAAGGACTGACCATCTTCTGCCAGTCTGGAAGTAGATTCTCTCTCTCTGATTCTCTCTCTCTCTCCTTTCTATCTGGGGACCATCATCTGCAGAAACTTCTACCCCCCCCCCCCAAAAAAAAAAAAAAAAAAAAGAACAAAACCAAAAACCCACCAGCTTTATTTTGGAGGACAAATCTCATTCTCAGTTCCTCCCAGGTGCAGCCCGATCTACCTCCCACTGGCCAGTTAAGATGCAGTCACAGTTTCACAATACTTGCTTACTTGCTCGATAAAAAAAAAAAAGAAAGGAAGAAAGAAAGAAAGAAAGAAAGAAAGAGAGTAAGAAAGAAAGAAAGTGGATGATGGGCTGTCATACGCAGAAATGGCCATCTTTTTCCAAAAGCACAAATAAATAAGATCCTGGTATGCTCTAAACAACAAACACAAGCACAGAGGCATAAGGCCTTCGTCTTACATTTCTGTATGCTTTGGCAAATGTAGGTAAATCAGACAGATGTAAATAAGCCATCACCACATTATGTAAACACCAAACCACAGATTCAAGTTCTACAAGTCTAAATTCTTGAAGTTGTCAAAGGGACTATGACATTGTCACTGAAAAGCTTGCCTTCGGGAACCTGGATTGCCTAAAAAAAAAAAACAACTCGAATTTTCTTGGAGAAAGCGGTGATGGAATGGATGTGTTAGAGGCAGGCAAGCGTGCTGGTGGAAAATTGGTTAAAATGAGGCTAAAGAGCTTAGAAAACATTTCGGAACGTACAAGCTGGCCTTAGGGACTTCCCTCACCAGAAAGAGCCTCTTTTGCTATCTTTCGGAAGGCGGAAAGGTGTTTCTATGAAGTTACAAAGCCACAATCCAGGCTGTTTTGCAAGCTCTGCGGCTTTTGCTTTCAAGTATCTGCATAAGTTCTTTCCTGTTCTATGCTAGCCTGGACTTCACCACCGCGCTCTCTGGCTGATTCACAAAAGAGGCTCTAGATTGCCCAGTCATTCTTTGATATTTATGGGGATGTCAAAGGAACTTGGGTCCTTGTTTCCTTCGGGGTTGGAGAGCCCCTGCCACCCTCTACTGCAAACCAAACCAGAGAGGACAGGAAATGCGAGCAGCGCAACGCCAAGTGTAACTGAAGGCTCTAGGGACCCTGAGTGACGCGCAAGAAAGCGGACGTGGAAACCCGGGTGCTACCACCAGCCCAGAATCCAGGGCTGACCCTCTGACACGGTGAGACTAGGGCTACGCGGGGCTGCTTTTCAGGTCCGCCTCTGAAAACTGTGTGCATTAGAGTCCTAGAACAAGCACAGATCTATTCTGCAATCTGAATGAGGTGGAAATCCTATAATCACTCAGAGACATTTCCCGCGGACACAAGATTGGAGTAAGCAAGGGCCAAGCTACGCAACTGGCTTAGATGCCAGAGACTACAATTCCCAGCATTCATGAGATTAGTGCGTTGCATGCCGGAAACTGTAGTTTCTCACCACCATCCAAACGCATTCCGGATATTCAACCCCTCACAAATTTCTCTTTTGCGAAAAGAAACGCCCAAAAGAAAGGTGACGGCGAACGTAGCGCTGAAAGGACTCGTAACGTGACCCGCGTCGTAGACGAGAAAAGGGTAAAGGACGCATTGTCTTGGCTACCGTTTCCCCTAGTCACGGACTAAACGTTCGCTAGAAGCCGGAAGTGGTTCCCCGGGACCTCTAGGAATGGACAGACGTGCTATGCGCCTACGTTCATTGGACGGTTTTCCTCAGGGACCAAGGCTTCCCAGGCCAAAGGGTGGCCCGGTGTGTGAGGGCCCGCGGAGCCATCTGATTGGAGGAAAGCCGCTGGACAAGCCCAATCGCAAGGAGCCACGCTTCGGGCATCGGGCACCGCACCTGGACAGTTCCGATTGGCGGGCTGCGGTCCCCCCCCATGCGTCTCCATTGGGTGCAGAGAGTGCGTGGTGAGGCACGATTGGTGAGTTCGTGTTTCCCGTCCCCCGCCCGCAAGCAGTGGGGTGAAAAGCGGCCCGACCTGCGCGCGGCTTAGTGGGCGGACCGCGCTGCTGGAGGTGTGAGGAGCTTAGACTCGGGATTGGGGGGGTGGAGGCGGCTCCTGAGACCGAAAAGGACTTGCGACTCGCCGGCCACGCACCATGAGGGTCCTGTGGGTGTTGGGCCTCTGCTGTGTCCTGCTGACCTTCGGTGAGTGACCGGGCGGCAGTGGGCGCCCTCCCCTTCCTGTGTGGCCGCTTCTCGAACGTTCTTGGGGCGTTGAACCTGGGTTGGGGACGCCGGGTGGCCTACAGGGGTTTCAGGGACCATCTCGTTCCCTCGAAGGAGACTTGGGTGATGATGCTTTCCCTGAGGCCTCTGGGAAAAGGCGACTTGGAGACCGGGCATTTAAATAAATACCCTGCGGATGGTGCTAGAGCGCTCCCCGAAGTCTCGCTGACGGGGCGCGGTCTCTCGGACTCTACTCCCGGGGGAAGCCTTCCTGGAACCCCTCCCTAAGGACTTTTGTGATCAGGTCCGACCTTTGGCCACCAGAGCCTGAGGACCCCCAGCCCCTGCCCTCTACTCCCGGAGCGCGTTTCTGTTTTCTAACGCCCGACTCGCGAGCGTGGGCCCTCGGGCCAGCGTCGTGGCGGTGGCCCAATATCTGATTCCGATGTGCTTCAAGAGCTGTCCTTGACATGTCTTCCCCTTTGGGCCGGATTTCAGTTCCCCTCAACAGAAGTTGCACAAACCCTGTTTGCATTCTGACCTGTGATAACTAAGTGAGGCCCAAGTTTTGGCTTGGCCAGTGTAGAGACCTCCTCTCAGCTGTGCGCAACACGTGTGGGTGTAGACGGGGGCCTCTCTCACTGCCTAGGATAGACACACGTGATGGCTGCCTGGCCTTCCAGAGTCAACGGGGGTCTTGAGCATTCATATTTAAACTTTAGCGTGCAAACTTACCTTGACATTGGTTATTGACGTCAGTACATAATTCTTCCATCTCAACAGCTTGTATTTACTTACTGAATTGTGTTAACTCTTGCCCCCGTTGATATGGCTTTTTATGCGAAGGAGAGGAAGCAATAGTGTGGAGAGTTGTAACCTTTCTCCCCAGGGTTCGTCAGAGCTGATGATGAAGTCGACGTGGATGGCACAGTGGAAGAGGACCTGGGTAAAAGCCGAGAAGGCTCAAGGACAGATGATGAAGTTGTGCAGAGGTCGGTGCATTTGAAGCTATGTTGATAAGCTCTGCAAGTTAGTGGGGCAGAGTGGCTGTTGGTGTTTCTCCATTCAGATTACAAGGTCCAGTGCCCAAAATGTTGCTAATGATACAAAATAACCAGAGAAGATCTTAGGAGTGCCCATTTATCTGCAGGCAAAAGCTCCTAGCAGTCTGCTCCTGGGAGTGACTGCTGATTCAGGAAGGAAAGTGCTAGGGATAAGCCTCAGCATCTAAAACCAGAAAACCAGTGGTGATGTAGCCCACTCAGCTTGTGCTTCCAACTTTCTAAGACCTGACAGGACACTTGATTGGTTTTGTCTGTGTGAAGTTAGTACTATGAAAAATAGAACTTTTATGCCTTTAACTTTTAAGAAAAGGGCTTTTCAATCGGTGAGGTATATTTTCAATTTTGGCCTTCTAGGAATTAGTGACGGTACTAAAGTGTTCACTGTGCAAGCGTACACAAGTCATGACTTGCTTTTCAGTAGAGGGAAGCCAGATGTATTTTTCTGGGAATTTTAGGAACTATTTCCAGCCGAGCATTAAGCACAGCCCATTCTGTGATGAGAGTGAGCTGGTATGTGAGTGCTCTTTTAACAAGAAGGTCTGCAGAGGCCAGTCTGTGTCCTGACTAGAGACTGAGAAAAATGAAGCTGAGTATTTGCTTATCTAATTTGATTTCCTTAGAGAGGAAGAAGCTATTCAGTTGGATGGGTTAAACGCATCACAGATAAGAGAACTTAGAGAAAAATCTGAAAAGTTCGCCTTCCAAGCTGAAGTGAACAGGATGATGAAACTTATCATCAATTCTTTGTATAAAAATAAAGAGGTAAGTGTTACATGGTTGGGACAGCAGTTTGGATCCTTCCATTAGAAATTAGGAATTAAATTCGGAATGAGAATTCTTATTGGTCCATATTGGGGCAGGAAGGGAGTGGACATTGTCCTGGTCTTTCGTGTCAGCTCAGAATAAGGTCATGACCTACCGACGGATGAAGTCACACAACTGTACCCCTGAGGGAGGGTGGGAGAGGTATTCCTGTTCCCACCACTTCAGATATCCCTTGTAGTTGTCACATAGTGTTATAGAGCCACACCTCCTTTTTTATGAAGAGAGTAAAGCCATCTCTTGCACCATAAAAGGCTTGGTTCCTTGAAGAGTGTCTTCACGATTCCGAGGAGAACTGAGAGGAGTGGATAAGAACCAACATCTTACCATGCTTAGGGGTCAATCGCAACTCATTAAATCTGGCTTCTTTTTAGATTTTCCTGAGAGAACTGATTTCAAATGCTTCTGATGCTTTAGACAAGATAAGGCTCATCTCCCTAACTGATGAAAATGCACTCGCTGGAAATGAGGAGTTAACGGTCAAGATTAAGGTAAGCTTAAAATAACTTTCCTTTTTAAAACGAATCCTGGGAACCCAGGCACTCCGCAGTAGGTCATTCTGGTGTGAACAGTAACTTCCTAGTCACAGTGGGTTAGCATGGAAGTGTGCAGACTGCCTTGAGTCAAACTGACTTTGCTTGTTTTCATTAGGGTTATTAGTGAACAGCTGTACCTAGTTTTATAGTACAAATTCTTTTGTCTAGAGTGGCAGTAATTACTGATAGGGCCTTATGGCTCCTAAAGCCAAAAATAGATACTACCTAGCCCTTTAGGAAAAGGTAGCCAAGACCTCAGCTTAAATCGTTCCACAGGCTGACTGAGCAGCCATCTGGAGTGTCTCTGGTTGCCATGGTGCAAAGGGTCGCACACCAATTAAAGGCTCAGCCTGAAAGTCACACTCAACTTCCACTTGCACCTTCACTGGGCAGAAATAATCATGTGGCCTGTAAATGGATGCACAGTCCTACCAGGTTCTTGAAGACAGCTAGGACTATTTAGTGAAGAACATTAATAATCACAGATCCCAAAATCCCTTTTAATTTCTGTGAAATAAGAGGTTTCCTAAGGTTTATCTTCAAAAGTATGTTATTTGGGTTAGTGTCTGTTCTTTGACATTTATACCAGGTTTTGTTTTGTTTTTTTTTTTTTTTTTTTTTTTTTACTTATGCTGGATTTATATAAAAATACAAAAAACATGCTTTTTAGGTATGGTTTTGAAAAATGCCATAACATAGACTGTAGGGTAGTGCATCACTATCTAAAGTTGATGTGGTCCAAGCTGGTTTCTATATTTCTTTATATGGAACCTGGCTTTTGGCATCATGTGAATGTGAAGAAGATCTAACTGTCTGGTTCTTGTCTTGCTTTTAGTGTGACAAAGAGAAAAACCTGCTGCATGTCACAGACACGGGTGTAGGAATGACTAGAGAGGAGTTGGTTAAAAATCTCGGCACCATAGCCAAATCTGGAACAAGCGAGTTTTTAAACAAAATGACAGAAGCTCAAGAAGATGGTCAGTCAACCTCTGAACTGATTGGCCAGTTTGGTGTCGGTTTTTATTCTGCCTTCCTTGTAGCAGATAAGGTCATTGTCACATCGAAACACAACAATGATACCCAGCACATCTGGGAATCAGACTCCAATGAATTCTCTGTAATTGCTGACCCAAGAGGAAACACACTAGGTCGTGGAACAACAATTACGTGAGTATTACTGATTCTAACAAAAATTAATACTGTGAGGATCAAGGGAGAAGCTGATGGGAGACCACAAAAGAGGTAGCTCTGTGGGTTTTTAGGTCTGAGAAGGAGGCTAAGGTATGCAGAGAACTGTGGAATAGGCAGGAAGGCCTGGCATGGTCACAGTTTAAGGGACTCTGCACAGTTGGCTGCAGTTGCTGATAGTTCTGCTTTTCTGTTATTAGCTCTGAAGGTGATGCAGGAGTGGCTGGAAGAAGACGTGACAGAAATAGTCAGGATTTGTAATGAGTAGTAACAGGTTGGGGTAGGGGTAGGTCGAAGAGAACAAGCAAATGGAAAACCCAGCAGGTGATCTGGGTAATAGCTCTGCTATCCTCAGAGCCTCACATTTGACTGGCAGATGTATCAGGACAGTTTCATAGCTTAGGTGCTTGGGTAAGATTTCCTTCTTTCAAGTCCTGCATCACGAGTCACCCATACTCATTTGAATTCTACATGTGGGTTGGGGTTACAGTGGAGAACAGGATCGGTATAGGCCCTGCTCTCACATGGGGCTCAAGGTCTTTAGAGTTTGAAAAATCATTTCAGAGTGATGTGCAGGAAAGACTGCTAAGAGATGCCTGCATTTTCAGGGGAAGTTATCAAAAGACTGACTTACCGTTCCTGCTTCAACACCTCCCCACCCCCTTAACCCCACCCTATCATTTAGCTTCTGTTGATTGATTTTATCACTTCAGAGACTAAGAATAAATTTTTCCTTGGCTTTTAAAGTCAGATTTGCCCACACACATCACATTTTCAACATGAAAAGGTTCAGTGTGCAAGTGTTTGTTGGGGAGAGGAGAAAGACAGGTAATAAATAATGTGAAGGCCCTTTTCCACTGCCTGGGTCCCATGCTCCCCTCCCTGCAGTGAAGCATCTTTAAGTACAGAGTCACTCTCTGTGTCCAGTCCACAGTTGAAGAATTGCTTGTATAACATGCACTGTATTTCCATAAAACCTATGCTCCCCCCATGTTCTAAGTCATATCTTAGGTACTTATAGTATTATATTATTTAAGGAGCAGTGTGACAAGTTATCTACATGATGAGCATAGAGACAACCATAAATAACCTACAGGCCCGACAGTAGGCCAGGTCAGCAGTGCTATGAAGTTTCATCCCGTGCTTGGTACTCTCTACTGGTGCAGGACCCACAGTATGAAAGGCTAGTCTATCTTTTGCTTTGCTTCCCTTCTGTTGGTGTCTTGGGTCATCTGCTGTCTTTGTATTGTGTAAGTCACCAGACGGCCTGTTGCCAAAGTCCAGGTGATTTAGAGAGATTTGATTACTACTGCTCCTAGTAGCATGTTTTTTATTGTCTTCATGATTCCCCAAACTTGGCTCTCCTGCTGCTCTCAAGCTTTCTCAGTGCCTCTCCTATGTGGGGTGCCTGTCTTTACAATTTTTCTTTACCTATTTCCTCGGTGGTGATAATCTCATCTGAAAAGTTCTGACTCTCAGTATCTGTTCCCCACACTGTTCCTGCTGTGGCGTCATGTCCATCTCTGTTTCTCATATATTCTTAGCCTAGATCACAAGTCAGAAAATGTGCTTACTAGACCAGCTAATAAATACTTCAGCTTGTGGGACTTGGCCTGTTAAATGTCCTTATTCTATTTTGACTTGAAAACAGCCATGGATAATAAATGAGAGTATGTCTAAATTTAAAAAACAAAAACAACAAAACAAAACAAAACAAAAAACCTGACTAAGCTTAAGAATAGGTTCTATGCTCATGAATCTAGATTGCCTTTTTTGTTCTGTTTATTATGGGTTGGGGTGTGGTGATCAAAAGACAACTTGTAGCTACCTGTTAAGCCTGTTCTCTCCTGCTATGTGGGTCCTAAGAATATAACTCTGGTCTTCAGGTTTGGCGGCAAACATCTTTGTCTGCTGTGCCTTCAGATGACTGCATTTCTATCTAGGTTGTCTAAGTAGCAGCTTCCAGTTTTCCATTGCTCTCCATATCACTAAGGTCAACCAGAGACCTATTCAACTTGAAAGCCTATACCATATCCTATTTGTAGCAAGAATGTTTAAATTGTAAGGGTTTCTCTGGCTCGCTTTCAACTCAGATTCTATGCTTTTGCCCAAGTGGTAGGACTAAAGGCCTGCACCTCACCTGGTGAGGCTTTTACTTTTTTGATGACTCTGCTGTGTTTGCAGACCCTACCGTGGCTTGTTTTTGATGGCTGGTGAGGGTAAGAAAATAGGCATTGCTAAGCAGCCACCAGTCACATGTATCTGTTGAGTACTCAGGGTATGGCACTGCAGCTATGGGGTCTGATGTCTGTCTGTCTGTCTGTCTGTGTACAGGCCTGTTTGTGGGTGGAACTTTTCCACCTTTTTCTGTTTTTGAGAGAGGGTTGCACTGGGCCTTGTTGAGGTTAGTCTGGCTGTCCAGCGAGCTACAGGGCTCCTGCAGTAGGATGACAAGCACCTCCATGCCCAGCTTCTTACATGGGTGTCGGAGTCAGACTCAGGCCTTTCTGCTTGCTGCACAGCAAGCACTTTACTAAATGAGCCATCTTACCTGAACTGTTTCATAGTCATGTGGTTTATGGCTTTCATAATTCAAGGTAATTTTGGTTTTTCTTTAATAGCATGTTTTTATTTAGAAATACTTAATGATTCGATTTCTAGAATGACAGTATAAAACTATGAAAGTGAAGATAATTTTTCTTTAGAATTTAGAATTTTGCTGCTTGCTTACCTTGATAGGAAAATACCTAACGTAATCAGATTTTTTCCAACTCAAAATATTGTTGTCTAATTAAGGGAGCACAGGAAAGAGCCTGCTTTTCCTGCCCTATGTGTTGTAGATTTAGCTCACAGCTTTCTGGTAGAGGGGAGTTCTTCTATGAATGTCAGATGTTAACAGAGCTGCTGCCTGATGTTACAAGGCATTTAACAGACACAATCTAGTCTGAGCTCTGTTGTAAACGGCTTGTTTTCCTTTCAGTCTTGTCTTAAAAGAAGAAGCATCTGATTACCTTGAATTGGACACAATTAAAAATCTTGTCAGGAAGTACTCTCAGTTCATCAACTTTCCCATCTACGTGTGGAGTAGCAAGGTAAGTCTGTGCATCACTTTGTTAGGCACTGTAGTGTGAGCAGAGGGGATGAGACTGGGTGTGGTCTTACTTTACTGCACTGTCTTTGTGGGCAGCGGGATTAAACAGGCAGGCCTAACAGTAACTGTACTTTCTCCATCCACAGACAGAGACTGTTGAGGAGCCCTTGGAAGAAGATGAAGCAGCAAAAGAAGAGAAAGAAGAATCTGATGATGAAGCTGCAGTAGAGGAGGAAGAAGAAGAAAAGAAACCAAAAACTAAGAAAGTAAGCCTGGCTTCTCTACAGTAACACTGTTAGGGTCTGTGAGAATGAAGCTCCACCCACAAGTACCCACAAGTTTCTTTAAAGAAAATTGTTTTTACTTTGTATGTGTGGGTGTTTTCCTAGCATCGGTATCTGCTCTGCTGCATGCTTGGTACTCATGGAGGCCAGAAGATGATGCTGGGTTCTCTGGAACTGGAGTTAGAGGAGCGTGTGAAGCATCATTCTGGGCTGGGCCGGCCGGGGTTGTGTTGTCATATGATTTGGATGGTTCCTTGGACTTCTGAAACCGGGTCTCATAATGTAGCTCTGGTGTCCTCCTGCCTCCCTGGTAGGCATTCACTACCACCCATGAAATGGCGCCTTCATTTTTTTAAAAACGTTTTCTAGTTTTCCAAATAGCCCTACTAATAAAAACAAGGCCTTTTGTATGCCCTGCGTTAACTTGGAATACTCTAAGTGGCAAATCCTCTGTACAAAGCTTATGACTTTTTGTATTGTTTAAGTCTGCCTTGTTTATATCTTGACTTAAAATCTTAGAAGCTTTCTGTATCCTCTTTACCATGTTGGGATCAATTATCAGAACATTAACTGATTTGGGTAGCAGAGAGAGAAGTATGGTTGAAAATTAGTAAGTCTGTGATGTTGGCTACTTTACTTTTTTGTTAAATACTGGCCATGACTGCTAAGTGGAAGGCTTTGCCTTTATCCTGTAATCCCAGCACCTGAGGGGCTAAGGACAAGAGCTTCTAGGTTTGAGATGAGTCTGGGCTATATAGCTAGAACTTACCTCGACCCCTGCTTTTAAACATGCTTGGTAGTAGGACCCATATTAGGTTAACTATTAAAAACTAAAAGAAAAGAATGGACCATCTAGTGATTGCCATATGCAGGAATCCATCCCATAATCAGCTTCCAAATGCTGACACCATTGCATACACTAGCAAGATTTTGCTGAAAGGACCCAGATATAGCTCTCTCTTGTGAGACTATGCCGGGGCCTAGCAAACACAGAAGTGGATGATCACAGTCAGCTATTGGATGGGACACACGGCCCCCAATGGAGGAGCTAGAGAAATTACCCAAGGAGCTAAAGGGAACTGCAACCCTATAGGTGGAACAACAATATGAACTAACCAGTACCTGGGAACTCTTGTCTTTAGCTGCATATGTATCAAAAGATGGCCTAGTCGGCCATCGCTGCAAAGAGAGGCCCATTGGACTTGCAAATTTTATATGCCCTAGTACAGGGGAACGCCAGGGCCAAAAAGGGGGATTGGTTGGTAGGGGATTAGGGGGGTGGTTATGGGGGACCTTTGGGATAGCATTGAAAATGTAAACGAGGAAAATACCTAATTTAAAAAAAAAACTTTTTGGAAACTGTAGGTTCTCTAATTTTCCTAGTAAAATTACTCCCATTTATTTTAAAAAAAAATAAAAAATAAAATAAAAACTAAAAGAAACTTACCAATTATTTTAACTTTAGGTTGAAAAAACTGTGTGGGATTGGGAACTTATGAATGATATCAAACCAATATGGCAGAGACCATCCAAAGAAGTAGAAGAAGACGAATACAAAGCTTTCTACAAATCATTTTCAAAGGTAAATAAAAGAATATGTTGTGTGTTAAGAGTTCTCTAGTTTAGGTTATTAATGAGTTGTACACAGTTGTCTGCCAATTAGTTCATTTAAATATGGTATATGGCTATAAATATGATTGACCATCCCCATTTTTCTCAGTCAAAAGATTCAGAAAATTTTCTCACAACCACGTGTCTATTCCAAGAATATGGAAGGCACAGTGATATCAGATTGAAATTCATTTCTTGACTTAGTAAGCAAAGTCGCATTCAAACTTAAAATGAACCTTTGAGATTATTGTCACGTATACATACGTACATACATACAGGCATTTGGTTTTCAACATAAAATAGGACATGTGTTACTGACTAGCTTTATTGTGACCTTGAAAGTTGACATGACATCAGACATTGTAAGTTACATTTTAAAGATATTACTGACTGTTTCTATGGAATTTTTTTGACTCCTAAGAATATATAAAACTAGAGCTAAGCTTGCTTCTAGTGCTGTTTCTCTAAGCAGGATTTCGTACAGATAAAAGATGTATTGAACTTGGTATGGTTTTGGTGTCACTGTCTGTAGACAGTGATGTTACTGGTAGTCCTTGTGGAAAACAACCTTTGCACTTAGAATTAGTTTTTTCTTCTCAGTACTATCTCCAATACCTTTTCTTTTGATTTTGTAATGGACTGTTTTGTTCAATGTTTTGATGTGATAAAGTGCCTATGAGCTGCTTTTCCTGTGACCTGAATAACCAAGCAAGGCACTTTCCACAGGAAAGTGATGACCCCATGGCTTATATCCACTTCACTGCAGAAGGGGAGGTCACCTTCAAGTCGATTTTGTTTGTACCCACATCTGCACCTCGAGGTCTGTTTGATGAATATGGATCTAAGAAGAGTGATTATATTAAGGTAGATGGGCTTTTTTTAAGTATTATGAACTAAGGTCAAAATTTTCAAGTATGATGTGCAGACAGTGACTCTCTTCGTTCCCCCTCAGCTGTATGTACGCCGCGTATTCATCACAGATGACTTCCATGATATGATGCCCAAATACCTTAATTTTGTCAAAGGTGTTGTAAGTATCTGAAGATTGTACGCGTGGCTGTCAGAGTGGCTGGGAGTGGAGCAACAGTCTTGTATTTTTTGGTACAGACTTGTTTTTATTGCTCAGTGAGCATTTTGCTGTCTGCAGGTGGATTCCGATGATCTCCCCCTCAATGTTTCCCGTGAGACTCTTCAGCAACATAAATTGCTCAAGGTGAGAATTTCTAGTCAGGCTTTCTGCCCGATGGTTGGAGTCAGAATTATCAGTAAGCTACTCTACACCTGCTTTCTTTGTAACTACTAGCAATTTTAGAGAGTGGTGTTACCCAGGAGTAACAGAGTAGGAAACTATAGAGATGTAACTCGGTGTCAAATTTATTTGCTGTGCTTATGACCCTGGGTTTGAACCACACTGTGTTTGTGAGTTTGCGCAAGCACAGTCAGAAAGAAAGCAGTTCTAGCAACTAGATGTTGAAGCAAGTGCAGGAGGGCTGGGCTAGTCTTGAACTATTCAAAGAAATTCTGCTGGACACATCAGTGCATGCCTATAATCTTAATAGCTTGAAGGAATGAGGTCATAGTTAAGTGAGGGTTTATTAGCAGTTTTAGGCTACCCTAACTTAGGACTATCTCAAAAAGGAACTTCTTTTATTCTGAGATTATTGGGTCTCAGAGCTGATACATTCCCCCAACATAGTAAGGAATACCGTTTTGAACAGAGCTGAAGCCAGGGAACACACCTACCAGTTGTCTGGTCCACAGTCACCCACATACTAGGCCTTTCAATAAGCCCCCTTTTTGCCAGTATTGTAGTGATTAGAAGACTAGGTGGGGTTTTGTTTTTAAACATTTGAAAATATTAGTCATTCTGTCAACATATCTGAGTTCTAGCATTGGAATATATTAGAAACAGTTGTCGTTAATTCTAACACAGTCTGATGTGGGAGTGCCCTGGTGCTTCCTGTCCCTTGCTGAGTGGTGTGGCAGTTGTGCTGTCTCAGTTGCTGCTATCCTGGTCTCAGAAGCAAAGGTTTGAGATAAACCTTCCTAACCAGATTCCATTTTCTTTAGGTGATTAGGAAGAAGCTTGTCCGAAAAACTCTGGACATGATCAAGAAGATTGCTGATGAGAAGTATAACGACACTTTCTGGAAGGAGTTCGGCACGAATATCAAGCTTGGTGTGATTGAAGACCACTCAAATCGAACACGGCTTGCTAAACTTCTTAGGTTCCAGTCTTCTCACCATTCAACTGACATTACTAGTTTAGACCAGTATGTGGAAAGAATGAAGGAAAAACAGGACAAAATCTACTTCATGGCTGGGTCAAGCAGAAAGGAGGTAAGATGAAGTGCAGCTGCTAGGGTCCCTGGGAGCTGGAGGCATACAGCCAATGTGGGAGAGGAAATAAGTTAATTGTGTAGCTGGGATAGTTAGGCAGACACCAGAGGACACTACCTTTAGTCTTTGTCTCACACAGCTAATGTGCCAAGGCAGAACTTGAAAACACATACTTCTTTTAATCTTGTAGGCGGAATCTTCTCCATTTGTTGAGAGACTTCTGAAGAAGGGCTATGAAGTCATTTATCTCACAGAGCCTGTGGATGAATACTGCATTCAGGCTCTTCCCGAGTTTGATGGGAAGAGGTTTCAGAATGTTGCCAAAGAAGGGGTGAAGTTTGATGAGAGTGAGAAAACTAAAGAAAGTCGGGAAGCAACAGAGAAGGAGTTTGAACCTCTGCTCAACTGGATGAAAGATAAGGCCCTCAAGGACAAGGTATTTGGGGTTTGCAGACTTCAGTGTCTGCACATAGGAATTATCAGCATGCTAATCCATACTCAGTTTGTTCATTACCACTAGCGATTGTAGACAGTGGCATGTGCCTCACCTGTAACCTCGGGTGTAACAGCAGGGACCTGGAGACGTAGCTCAGTGACAGACTCATTTGCTGTGCTGAAGACCCTGGCACCCATCCCTGCCAAGAAGCTTCCTGTTGCTATATACTGATGTTGTACTAAGTTTTTACAGGTTTAAAGATAAATTTGTAGTTGAAAGAAAATCCAGATTGACTGAGTGTCCCTCCAGGATTCCTGAGTCCTTCTGTCTGTTCTCTATGATGGTGACTAGCACTGCTTACTGCTGATCCTTACTTCTGTCTAACGTTTCTCATTCTAAGATAGAAAAGGCTGTGGTGTCGCAGCGCCTCACAGAGTCTCCCTGTGCTCTTGTGGCCAGTCAGTATGGATGGTCTGGCAACATGGAGAGGATCATGAAGGCACAAGCATACCAGACGGGCAAGGACATCTCTACAAAGTAAGAAACGGGATGTCCCTACCAAGATGCCAGCTCTTATTCTCTTGATCTGCTACATGAATCATCCTGAGCTTCCTTAGTTTGCTTTAGAGTAATTACGAATAATGTCCATATTTACATCACGACTCACTAGGGGTTTGGTTTTGTTTTGGGTTGTTTTGAGACAGGGTTTCTGCAGAGTTCTGGCTTTCCTAGAACCCTGTAGACCAGGCTGGCCTAGAACTTACGGAGACCCATCTACCTCTTATCTCTGCCTTTCCCTACTGCTGGGGTTAAAGGCGTGGCAAACCATGCCTGGCTTTCTAAGACTTAGGTTCTACGTAAAGAAAACTGCTGTATATTTTCTATCTAACATTGTAACGCCATTTAAAACCCAACTGTCAGTGTCAGGAAAGTTACTGACCATTCAGCACTTACTGCATTGACACTGTAGTTCTGGCCTTTGGGAGCATCAAACTGTTTCGATGACTCTCAGCAGTGCCCTAAGCCCTAGATGGATGTGTGGTATATCTGGCCTTGGAAGATGCTAATGAGCATGGGTGTGTATAGAACGTACAGGAAATTTAATTGGAATTAATTTAAAAATAAGTGAATTTTTAGGGACCCATACTGGTAAAGGCATATTGGAGATTATATATTTACACGGCATCCACAACTATGTGGCTCATTGGTATAGTTAAATTATTAAGGGGATGAACAAGACATTAAACCAGCATAACTTCATTCACCCAGCAGAACTTGATTACTTTGACTCATCATTAAGTAGTCCCTTCTTCATTTTTTCACCTAACCATGGCTATGTCCACATCAAAGGAGGCTTTTTTTTCCTTCTGTAATTAAAGCTAGAATACAGTAGGCATGTAGACCCTAAAATTGGTGTCTTAACCTAATGCTCATTTTGTCCGTAAACAGTTACTATGCCAGTCAAAAGAAAACGTTCGAAATCAATCCTAGACACCCACTGATCAGAGACATGTTGCGGCGGATTAAGGTGAGCAGTGAGGGGCTGCTCTCTTGTGGCCTTAAAAGGAATGCTTTGTAAGCCTTACCACCGATGCTAACCAAGCGTACCTTCTATCAGGAAGATGAAGATGACAAGACAGTCATGGATCTTGCTGTAGTTTTGTTTGAAACGGCAACACTTCGGTCAGGATATCTTCTACCAGACACCAAGGCGTATGGAGATAGAATAGAAAGAATGCTTCGCCTCAGTTTAAACATTGACCCTGAAGCACAGGTTTGTGTGCCCTTAACTCTAGCATGGCTGACCCCCCAGGGTAGCACCACCTGCGAAATTAACAAGAAATCTCCTGTGTCTTCTTTCTTTCCCATCCGCTACCCCTGACACAGGGTCTCTGTGTAGCCCTGGCTATCCTGGAACTCACTTTTAGACCAGGCTGGCCTTGAACTCGAGGATCTGCCTGCCTCTGCCTACAGAGTGCTGGGATGAACTCGAGCGCCACCGCCACTCAGCTTGGCTTCTTCCTTTTGCCTCTCTTGCTAGTTTCCCTGTTAAGGCAGATCAGATTGACTGCAGTACTTGCTAAATCACCCATTTTGATCTTAAACACTTAGATCAAAATAGAGGTAGATGGAGGCCATTTACAGGTTGTGGATGTCACCTTTAGGTGGAGGAAGAACCAGAAGAAGAGCCTGAAGACACCTCAGAAGACGCAGAAGACTCAGAGCAGGATGAGGGAGAAGAGATGGATGCAGGGACAGAAGAAGAAGAGGAGGAAACAGAAAAGGTCTGAGAGGGATGGGCAGATGGGGTAGCATGAGTCTAGCATGACTTCTAGTATCTAGTCACTAAGGAGTAAATCGACACAGAAGTTGGCATTTGATACCAGCCTTGGAATCTTTGTGGGTGGGGTGTTTATTTCTTATTTTCTAACCGTTTACAAGATCTTTTCAAGCAGATTGCTTACCCTGCCCCCAGTGCTTCTGTGAGGTAACATTTGGTTGAACTTTTTGGGAGGTGGGGGGTGGGATATCCTTTCTAGGTAGTCCTGGCTTGCCTCCCAAATGCTAGGATTAAAGGTATAAAAATGACTACACCTCACTAGCATTAGGTAGTTACAAAGTTTTGATTACTTGTATTTAGGCATTGATCTTGTTGGTGGATTTTGAATTATCTTGCCAATAAGCAAGTACAAACAAAATAGTAGAAATTGTTTGAATGTGAGCCTTTTCTGTACGGTAAAGTTGACTGCTAGTTTGTAATGTCGCCTGACCTTTGTTTTCACAGGAATCTACAGAGAAGGATGAATTGTAAATTATACTCTCGCTATGAATCCCGTGTGGAGAGGGAATGTGAAGTTTTGAAGTCATTTCTTTTGAGAGACTTGTTTTGGATGCTTCCCCAAGCCTCCTTCTCCCCTGCACTGTAAAATGTTGGGATTATGGGTCACAGGAAGAAGTGGTTTTTTTAGTTGAATTTTTTTTAACATTCCTCCTGAATGTAAATTTGTACTATTTAACTGACTATTGGTGTAAAATCTTGTCATGTGTATAAAAATAAAAAAAGATCCCAAATACTCAGTGCTTATTTTCATAACACAAACTGGGAATTATCTAATACTTGACTTATTTTCCTTCCTGTCTGTTGGGCTTTTTAAACGTTTAAAAAAAAAAAATCCAAGTAGCTTGTTTGTGGTTTGGTGTGTTTCAGATCTCTTGGTTTTGACTAAACAAATCCCAAATACATGTAAATATTCCTCTTCTAGAGATCAGAACATAATCTGAGTGGCTGTGGCCCCTAGACTTGGTGATGTATGTACAGGAAGGGGAAACTGAATATTTAATATCTTCAAAGATTATAAAAGAACTTAAGACTGAGAAGTCCTCACAGTAAAGTCTACACTATAATAAAAAGTAACCAGCCAGTGTTTTGCAACATGCTCTCATATGCTATGTAACTCCAGCTGGCCTAAAACTCGAAAGATCTGCCTGCCTCCTGAGTGCAAGGATTAAAGGCATTCATACAAGGGTAATTTTATTTTAAATTTACTTTAGGTGAGCATGATGGTGCACTTGGGAAACAGGCCTCTGGGTTAAAGATCTGTATGTCACAGCCAGTTCAACGACTAGAGAGACTGTCAAATGATGTGTTTTTATTTGCCTGCCTGCCTGCATGTACACATCTGTCTGTCTACATGTATGTATATGTGTGTGTGTGCCTAGTGCCCATGACAGCAAGGCAAGCAGATCTCAAGTTGAAGGCCAGTCTGATCTACCTGGCAAGTTCAGGCCAGATAAGGTTACATAGTGAGACCCTCTCAAAACAAACTCCGCTTCAGAGTCCTAGCCTGCTCATTACAGTGGGCACACAAAAACATCTTTACAGTGTAGATGCAGTTCTGTGACTTACAGAACCTAGGTTTATGAATAGGAAGGCAATACACTCATACACATAAGTCTTTAAAAATCTGTTTACTTTTGTATATTTATAGGTTGGACACAATCTTGAAACAAGTTCATTTCCTACAGCTTATTTATGTTGAAAACTAGGCCTGACAAGCTGTGCCATTAGTTCTGAAGACCTTGTGTGTAGTATTCTTCCTTCCTTCCTTTTTCAGGCTTTGGGTGGAGGCCTTCAGTGCTTTCAGTTCCAATAGCCCAGCCCCTGCCTCTTCAGTGTCTTTCCTTCATTTCTCTCATGGCATTAATGCTCACAGTGCATTAGGCCCCCCTCATGGCCTCATTCTACAGTCACATGCACTGAGGGTTAAGTAATTATATTTTTAGGGACATACTTAAACTCAGCTTCTATGTACAAAGAAAATGTCAATTTTAACTTTCTCAAATTTGGGGGTTTAATTATCTTGACAAGCTAAATCACCAATGTTGTATTTCCATTAGGTACACAATCCCAAATAACTTGAACTTTAAATATTTTTATACAGTTTAGTACAGACAGTATTTAGTTATATCTTAGACCCTATAAGTATTATCACTGATTTTTAAAAAAATATTTATTTATATATAAGTACAGCATAGCTGCCTTCAGACACACCAGAAGAGGGCATCAGATCTCATTAGAGATGGTTGTGAGCCTCCATGTGGTTGCTGAGCAGTCAGTGTTCCTAACTGCTGAGCAATCTCTCCAGGCCCCTACCCCCAATGATTTTATTTTATTTTATGTAATTTACAACTTGCCATTATAATCAAGTTCAGAGAAGAATCATAATTGAGGGAGCCACTGCAAATGGTCTCCTGTGATATTGAAAGTCACCTACCTAGTCAAACGCTAGAGATGCTCTTAGGCGGTTCTTAAGAGACACTGGACCAGGCATGGTCCTTTACACCTGTAATCTCACTGTTTGGGAAGTGGAAGCAGAAGGACTCTTAGTTTGATGTCAGCATGGGCTACACACACAGCAAGACCTTTTTGTAGAGACCTATAGATCCTGTGAACTAGAGGCCAGCCTGATCTACATAGCAAGTTCTAGGTGAGCCTAGAATGTATAGTAAGACTATCTTTAAAAAAATATTAAGATTTGTTATGTATACAGCATTCTGCTTGCAGGCCAGAACAGGGTACAACTCATAGATGGTTATGAACCACCAAGTGGTTGCTGGGAATTGAACTCAGAACCTCTGTAAGAGCAGACAGTGCTCTTAACCTCTGAGCCATTGAGCCCCCTAAATTAAGTGTTTTAAGAAGTAGTTTTACTTAATAAAGTTTAAAATACATATTTAAGACATTATTCACAGAATTCTTGGCACAGCTGTTATTTTTAAGTTTCTACTGCTGTGAAACATGAGGTTCGTGGCGTCTCTCTTTCAGTCCCAAAAGCTCCATTTAGAGTTCTCCAGGCTTTGGTGGGATTTCAGGTATTGTCTACAAAAAAAAAACAAACAAAAACAAAACAAAAAAACAAAATAAAACAACAAACAACAAAAACAACACACCAAAAAACAAACAAAAAAGCCCCCCCCCCAAAAAAAAAACATACCACCACATTCTGAGACAACAGTTCAATGTGATCTAAAAAGCTTTAAAAAGAACAAAAGCCTCGTGCATGCTACTCAGTACCAGGCCATTTTTATGAGGACTCCTGGTTGAACTGAATTTCTTGCTGTCTGAATAGATCGTCCTGGCAAATCTCAAGTCCTACAGGATGCACAGGGATAAATCCAACTGACTCACAACTATAATTTCAAATGAGAATTCAACATTTGAAAATCCATTCCCACAATATTTGCTCACTCTCTGCCATGCACCAGGCATAGGAAATAACTATTGGTAGTTAATGTACCCAAAAGACAAAGTGGCCATCATGTGACGTGCAAAAAGTCATACATGAGCAACACACAATTCTACCTTTCAGAAAGGCAGAGGGAAATGGGTGCAGAATGTATATGACTGAGTTTGATTCCCAGCACCACAAAGGTACAAAAACAATGGTTTTCAGTACAGTAGAATTGGAACTGTGAGTCTATCACAATAAAATTGTAGAATCTTTTTACTGCTTCAAAAGAAACTCCTATTCCATTCCCAAGTGGTCCCCACAAGCCAACTCTGTCCATATATATTTGCCCATCATATATCATATGTTCTTTTGTTGGTCAATACTTTCATGTAGTGTTTGCAAAGTTCATTCATGTAGGATCACTGAATGCTATTCCCTTATAAAGATGTACCATGTTTTCCATAGGTATTTAGGTATCTGGATTGTTCCCACCTATAAACATGTACAGAATCAAACAAGTAAGTATGACAGATGTCTTAGTGTTTGTTGGGGAGAAAACTAAACTGGGAATTGCTGGAACATATATGCTGTTTGAGGAACTAGCAGACTAGTTACATATCAAAGCAGCTGCGTGACATTCTATTCCCAAGGGTAGTGTATGAAGTTTCCAATTTCTCCCTGTCCTTGACAACTGCTGTTTTATTATGGCCAGCAGAGTAGTGGTTCTGACTGCAGATTGCATTTCTCTGGTTGTTAGAAAATGAGCACCTCTACACAGGCTTTTGGCTCAGAGGGTCACTTCAGAACATGGAGGAGGAAGGGGAGGAAGAGGGGGAGAGGGAGGGGGAGGAGGGAAGGAGGGGAGGAGGGAGGAGGATGTGGAAACAGTCTTGTTTCAGGCTAATAGGATCACAAGGGCAGAGGACCAAACCAAAGACTATGTCTTCAGTTCAAGGAAGTCATCGGTACAGCTGACACAGTGTTCAGCAGGTTAGAAAGCTTAGTTGGTGGACAATGGGAGGGACATAAAGAGTCCGTGGCTTTTGCTTTGGAAGCAGGAAGATACTGGTGAGTTTTGAGGAGAACGACATGGCCTGACTCCAGGATAAAAAAGAGCGATGGAAGCTCTGTTGAGACGTTTCAGGGAAAGCAGGAGTGGAGGGCAGAAGATGGGCAGGAAGCTACTGTCTTAACTGAAGAGAGAAACTGACGGTGGCTTGGCTAGGGTAGGCACAGTGTGGTGATCGAAGTGGACGGATGTGAGTGTATTGTCCATATCTACCCAGTGGCATTTGCTGAGGCACACAATAAGAGATGAATTAGGATGAGACCTGGGGTTCAGCCTAAAGAACTATGAGAATACAGTTGTCTCTTTTGCTGTCCTAATGAGTGAGTTATGCTGGACACCTAAAACAAAGCATCTTAGCTGTTCTCCCTAAGGCAGCACTGAGTGCCAACTTTGGGCAGCCACCACGGTCTCCTCTCTTCTGCTCTCTCCCCAAACCTTTCAGTCATAACAGTGGTGGCTGGAATAATTGCAAAAGACAAGGTAGATAATGGACATAAATCCCTTAAATAATAGGAAAGCATTCAGCATCCTATAGCAGCCAGCCATTTTGGCCTCTACGTCTATCAGTAAAGATTCCCTACTAGCCAAACAGAGGTGGCCTAGGACCCTTAGTACCACTTATTTTAGAGACAGTGGTTTTGTGTTGCTTTCTCCCCACTTACAGGTAGCTGCTGCTAACAACGCTTGCACATCTTCAATAGTAATGAGATGAATCAAGTCAACCTCACAGGATCAAATTCTAGGCATTATTTCCTCGATAAAGTGCAGCTGGCAACTACTCTTGCAGAAACGAGACACAAAACTGCATTTCCATGGAAAGTTCGTGACACTTTCTGTTCCACTGAGTTTCTTGACGCTGTGTGTGTGTGTGTGTGTGTGTGTGTGTGTGTGTGTTTCCCCCTCACTCCCGTGACATGGTTTCTCTGTGTATCCCTGGAACTTGCTCTGTAGACCAGGCTGACTCACAACTATTAGACACAGTCTTGAGTGTTAAGAGCGAGAGAGCACAAGTTATCCAAACACTGGGGACAATCTAAAAGTCAAGAGGGACTGAGCAAAGTGGACTGAACGCGAGGGTCTCACCCCGAGGATGGGCACGCGCCCTACAGCACTCACCAGGTCAGGCCGATAGTACCAATGCACCACCTGGGCCCCGGCTCACATGGCCAGGAGGCTGGAGGAAAGCATTTTCAAGTAGGCGGACCAGGGTACGCCCCCGGGCATGGTGGAGAGCTGGCAGGGACGGAAAGGGCACAGTGTTAGAGGGCTGGGTAGCCTTTAGATGGCCTGACCGCTGACCCTGGGTGGCTGAGTCGCGACACCGCCTCGGGTGCCCCCCGCAACTTCCTCCCCCCGCGACCAGCGAGCGGGGCACCTGCTAGCTGCAGCCAGGGCCCGCCGAGCAGGGGAAGGAGGGCTCGGCGGTTCCTCGCTCCCTCAGCCTCTCAGGGAGACGCTGGAGCCCCTCTTTCCTTCCCACGACTATACGCAGACGAGACTGTACCGCGGAGTGCACGCGCACAGGGAGACAGGTCACAGGGTCGCTTTAGAACCAGGACCGACCTCCAGCGGGCAGGAACCAAAGTACACGGTCCGACGCAGCGACGGAGCGGAAAGCGGGGGGCAACGCGCGCGCTTTGTTTCTGACGGAAGTGGGGCTGGAATTTTGGGGGGCTGGGGACCGATGTTTTGTTTGATTGTTTCCACCCCTTAGCCGGCCTGGGATCCTAGCTCCTAGTTGGTCACTGTCCCAATTCTGCTTTTGCCATTCCTGGCCACTGTGGTGTTTACAGCATCCTTTGATCTTTCGCCCAAAGGAAATGGCACGTGCCCCACGTGGGTAGGAAGAGGCGGGGTTTCGCAGCTCAGAACTTGCAAGGGCAAAGGGAAGATCACACTACAGCACCCCTTCTTAACTGCTTCCTGGGGGTCATCTACTAGATTTCCTGTCTAGCCGATATTTACAAGTCACAGCAAAAGGAAAAATCACAGTTATAAAATAGCAACAAAATTGTATTTTTGAGGCTCACCACAGCCTGAGGGTATTAAATAAAAAATACTGAGGGTGTTGCAGGGTGGAAGCATTAGGAAGGTTGAGAACCAGTGCTCTAGAGAGAGCAGCTCAAAGCTTTATTCTCCTGGTTCCTGCGGTTCTTTGAAACTTTACACAGAGCCACACCCAGGCACAGTACCTTTGGGTCATGGTTTTACTGGAAAAGAGACCTCCAATCACCTTACTTAATGTGAGAGTGTTTTTAAAGATCATGCTTTGATTATGGGTTCAAACTGCAAGTACTTCTCATGCATTAAACCCTTACATGAGGATAGAACAAATATCTTTCTATGCAGGTGCATTGTATAAGTAAATATTTCCATTGTATGTATGTGATAACCAGTAAACAGTAAACCCATGTGACTCCATGATATGCAGGACTGCTCCCACGTGGTAACATCAAAATCAGGATACTGCCCTGTGAAGGTGCAGGTAACTTATATGCCAGAAGTCTTCCCATGCTGGTACATGATGAAAGAACTCAGTGGGGAAACCCCCACTCAGCTCCCGATTCGGCGTGCACCCAAGAATCACGAATAGAACACAACACCTTGATGTAACAACAAGAGGTTTTTTTAATGGCGGAGCTCTGGGTCGAAACGTATCTCACATAACAGGAGACAGTGGATTCGACCACGAGGCTTGGAAGCTAGGGGTTTTTATAGAAAAGGAGTGGGGCTGGGGGAGGAATTGGCGCGGTTTCACATGATTGGTCCATTTAAACATCAGCAGCCTGTAACATTTAACTTAGGTCAGAGGGGTGGGAGCTAGGGAGGCGATGGGCTTGCCCGGGCATGTCCTGGTCTGTTCTGCTATGTTCTCAGCCCCAGGTTTCAAAGCTCAGAAACAACTCTTTGGGCTATTTAACATACATTACATGAATTACAGTTTTATTTCCTTTCATTCCCCTCTTCTTCTGTTTAGACTAATTCTAATCATAGAATTTTAGAGATTGGTGTCCCCTAACTCTTCATCTACCTGAACTATAGGTTGATATTGCCTTTGAAGAACCATGAGTTTTACTGTATCAATTTTACTCTGGATGAAAGCCATTCCTCTATTTATTATACAAGGGCCGAAAACTAAAGCTATGCATATCATAAGGATTGGTCCGGCTACAGCGGAAATTAAAGAAGTTATCCAAGATGGTCGTGATTCAAACCACGACTCAAACCACCCCCGTTGAGCATCCCGTTCCCGTTTCCTTCGCTCTAATCTTTCTCTCAGTTTCTGCATAGAGTCTCTAACTATTCCTGTATGATCTGCATAGAAGCAGCACTCTTCTTTAAGGGCAGCACACAGTCCTCCTTCCTTTAGGAACAACAAATCAAGACCTCTCCTGTTCTGTAAAACTACCTCAGACAGGGAGGTCAAAGATTTTTCTAAAGCGTCAATGGACTTCTCTATTGCCGCTAGGTCTTCATTGACAGCATCCCTCAAAGACTGAATTCCCTGTCTTCCTTCTATCAAAGCTGACACTCCCGTCCCCACTCCTACTGCCATACCTATTCCCATGAATGCAGCCAGGGTTAAAGTAATTGGTTCTCTTTTTGACCGCCGGCCAGCATAGCTCTCTTCTAAACTGGATGCAGGGTGATAATATACGCGGGGTAACAGCTGGATCATGACACAAAAATCATGAGATGAATTAAAAACCTTAGTTGATACACAGGGAGTAAGTCCTGTATTGCAAGCCCACCATCCAACCGGGGAAGGTACAAGATAGTAATTAGCTTCCGTTCTGGACACGGACTGAATTTGTCCGCATAGGTGTTTGTGAGTGGAAGGTGGGGTACCTATACAGAGACCTGGATTCCTCGCGGATACTTCAGTCAGGGTCAGTTTTTGTCCTGTACCCCAAGAGCAGGAAGTATGGCTGCTGGTTCTGTTGAAATCTCCATTGAAGGCGATTCCTTCATAATAAGGCGGACCCAAGGACAGGCATAGCCAGCAGTCCTCAGTAGCGCTTGGATCAGTTCTGTTAAGGGCATAAAAGGCTCCTCTCACTAGGTTAAACATCCTCTGTCTTGAAGGAATCGCGGGGGTAATAGTTAGAGGTACCTGAGGAGTGGGAGGTTGGGTGATAGCGGCCATATTAAGGGGGTCCACAATCACTGGAGTAGGCTGAGTAATTGTATGGGTGAGGGGTGTAAACTTGGTTGGGGGGCCTAAAGGATTGTAGGGGGTCTCTATTTTTAATCTGATAGTGAACAATAATCCCTCATCATATCTTTCCTTGTAAATCCTAAGACCCCAGGTATACCCTTTTGTCCATCCCAGAGCTCTCTTCCCTGGTTCAGTGAAGGTGACACGGAGCGGATGGCACCAGTCAGTACACTCGTCTAGGTCAAATCCTCCAGGTACATAAGACGCTAGGGAATAGTTGGCTGTTACTCTAATATAGTCCCAGCTCGAGGAGGGCTTCCAGCGGGCTGTACCTGAAGTCTCGCAACCCCAGCTCTTACAAAAGAAGTCAGCCTTACCTCCACACGTTGGATTGAGGGACTGACTTCGGTGGGGCCCGGGGCAGACATAGAAGGGATGGGTTCGAAGCATACTTCTATCCCTTTGGTTAGAGCAACCACCCCATGGGTCTCTCGAATGTTTTTCTACGTACGGAGGGGGTGTTAAAGGTGCCCTCTGAATGTCAGAGTACCCCTCCAAGTCCCATCCAGGAGGGGCTCCTATAGCCAACTTACAGATGTCAGGGAAAAGATCAGGCCACCAAGTCCACAGAGGGTGTACCTCGGCGATTGTCCATACAGCCCTACCCCCCTCATTGAGTACCTCCCACGTTTGTTGAACAGGACTGTGGGGGTTGAAGTCTTTTGGGATCGCTCCTACGAAGCAGGCGCAACTTAAAAGGATTAGTAGTCTTCTCCAAAGTCCACTCATCATGGCTGACTCCAGGGGGTGTTCTCTTGACGTGGGATGCGTGGACCCAAGTGGGGATTCCTTCCACTTTGACCGCCGTGGGCGTTGTCAGTAGCACCAAGTAGGGTCCCTTCCACCTCGGTTCTAGGTTTCCCACTCGGTGTCTCCTCACCAGGACTGTGTCTCCTACTTCAAACTGATGCGGCACCTGTGTGTCACCAGCAACATAGGTTTCTTTTAGCTGTTCCCAGACCTCTTTTCTTACTATTTCGAGAGCTTTTAATCGAGCCAAAAGACTAGAAGAAGGAGAGAAAGACACATCCGGGTGATTCTTATCCCCTACGGTCATAAAAATGGGTGGGGGCGCCCCATACATTAATTCAAATGGAGTTAGGCCAAGGGGTCCAGGTGTATTCCGAACCCTGAACAAGGCATAAGGGAGAACGGCTGTCCAATCGCTTCCGCCGGATTCTAAGGCTATTTTAGTCAGAGTCTCCTTTAGCGTTCTGTTCATCCTTTCTACCTGTCCTGAACTCTGGGGTCTGTATGCACAATGTAATTTCCAATTTGTCCCCAGTTGTCTGGCCAATCCCTGACTTACCTGGGAGACGAAGGCAGGTCCGTTGTCTGACCCCATTACCTTAGGTATCCCAAAGCGGGGAAGGATTTCTTCAAGTATCTTCTTGACCACTACATTAGCCGTTTCTTTCTTGGTGGGGAATGCTTCGACCCATCCTGAAAAGGTGTCTATAAAAACTAGGAGATATTTATTTCCATACCTAGCCGGTTTCACCTCAGTGAAGTCAGTTTCCCACTAGGCTCCAGGTCTGTCTCCTCGCAGTCGTTTTCCTTCCTGGAGCCTGCTAGACCCAGCGTTGGTAAGTGCACAAGCACGGCAGTTTTTTACTATCTCTTCCACAATTCCTTTTAATCCAGGAATGTAATAGGGGGACTTACTAACCAATTTTAGTAATTTTTTAGTTCCTAAATGAGTCAGATGGTGTATGTTAGCTAAGTAATCTCGCCCCTCTTCTTCTGTGAGGGTTCTTTTATTTATTTCCTCAGCAGCGGGCTGTTGGGTTCTCACCACCAGAGTCATTGGCCCTTGGGCTGCTTTTTTAGCTTCTTGGTCTGCCATTTGATTTCCCTTTTCAACGGGCCCAGTTCCCTTCTGGTGTCCTGGGCAATGGATAATTGCCACCCTACGGGGCAAATGAACAGCTTCTAATAAGCTGAGAATTTCTTCTTTATTTTTGATATCTTTGCCGGCAGACGTCAGCAGTCCATGGTGTCGGTATATTGCTCCGTGAACATGAGCCGTGGCAAAAGCGTACCGGCTGTCGGTATAGACATTAAGAGCCCTTCCTTCTGCCAGCCTTAAGGCTTGAATTAATGCGATTAGTTCCGCTTTTTGAGCTGATGTACCCTCCGGCAGACTGCTGGCCCATATGACAGCCTTTCCATCCACTACTGCAGCCCCAGCCTTCCGCTTACCTTCTACCACAAAGCTGCTTCCGTCCGTGAACCAAGTCATCGCCCCTGGCCAAGGTTGGTCTGTGAGGTCTGGCCGGATTCCAGTCTCTTCTGCCAGTATTTCTTCACACTTATGTGCAGGGGCCTCGTCAGCCTCAGGTAGTAAGGAGGCGGGGTTGAGAATGGCTGGGGGTGCAAAACTTACTCGCTCTGTCAGCAATAGGCTCTGGTAGTGCGTCATTCGGGCGTTGGTCATCCAGCGGTCCGGTGGTTGCCTGATGATGCTCTCAAGAGAGTGTGGGGCCACTATAGTAACATTCTGGCCCATAGTCAGTTTGTCAGCATCTTTTACTAGCACAGCCGTGGCTGCTATCGCTCGCAGGCAGGAGGGCCATCCACTGGCCACAGCGTCCAGTTTCTTTGATAAGTAGGCTACCGGGCGCTTCCATGGTCCCAAAACCTGGGTAAGGACTCCCCTTGCCACTCCATTTCTTTCATCAATGTATAGGGTGAAAGGTTTGTTTAAATCTGGCAGGGCCAACGCCGGAGCCTGCAGCAGTGCCTTTTTGAGAGTTTCAAAGGCTAGCTGATGTTCTCTGGTCCAGGTGAATTCCCCTTTCTCTTTGGTTAGTGGATACAAGGGAGCTGCCAGTGTGGCAAATCCGGGAATCCAGAGTCTGCAAAACCCGGCGGTCCCCAGGAACTCTCTTACCTGGCGAGCAGTGGTTGGGGTCGGGATCTGCATAACAGCTTGTTTTCTGGCTTCTGTGAGCCACCGTTGTCCATCTCTCAAGACATATCCTAGGTAGGTCACGTCTATCTGGCATAACTGAGCCTTTTTAGCAGAGGCCCGATACCCCAGCTTACCTAACTCGCCCAGGAGGTTTTGGGTCCCAATTTCACAGTCCTCGCGTGTTTCTGCAGCTAGGAGCAGGTCATCTACATATTGCAGAAGAGTCACCTGTGGGTTATTGGCTCGGAAAAGAGCAAGATCTCGGTGTAGGGCTTCATTGAACAAAGTGGGCGAGTTCTTGAATCCCTGAGGCAGCCTCGTCCATGTGAGCTGTCCGGCTTGTCCACTCTCGGAGTCTCGCCATTCGAAAGCGAACAAGGGCTGGCTGTTGGGGTGTAACCTCAAACAGAAAAAAGCGTCTTTGAGATCCAGGACTGTGTACCATGTCCGACCAGGTGGCAAGGTGCTGAGGAGGTTATAAGGATTTGGCACCGTGGGGTGTATGTCCTGAACTCTCTTGTTGACTTCTCTAAGGTCCTGTACTGGACGGTAGTCCCTGGTCCCTGGTTTTTTTACTGGAAGTAGAGGAGTGTTCCAAGGGGATTTGCATGGGACCAAAATCCCTTGTTGGAGCAGTTTGTTGATTTGGGGGCGTATACCCTCTTGAGCTTCTCTGCTCATGGGATATTGTCGGACCCCTATAGGGGTGGCCCCGGACTTAAGTTCAATCACCACAGGGGGGACCAGTTTTGCCATCCCCACTCCTCCCGTCTCTGCCCACGCCTGAGGGTATCGATTCAACCAGTCCTGTAATCCCTCAGGGGGCTTTACTTTATTTTGGTAAAGTCGATATTCCTCCCCTAGTTGTAAAGACAGCTCTAGAGTCTGGGGCGCTTTTATTCCCCAGAAAACCTCCGGTCGATGAGAGGTGAAAGTTATTTGTGCTTTTAACTTGGTTAGTAAGTCTCTCCCCAATAAAGGCATAGGACACTCTGGAATGACTAGAAACGAATGAGTTACTCGATTTCGCCCTATGTCTACTACTCGGGATGTGGTCCATGGATACGATTTTTGTCCCGTGGCCCCGATCACCAAGGTTTTTTCATTTTTCTTTACTTTTCCTAGAGGTGTTTTGAGTACTGAAAATTCGGCTCCTGTGTCAACTAGAAAGTCCACAGGGGTCCCCTCCACTTCTAAAGTTACCCTAGGCTCGGGGAGGGGAGCCGAGCCCCGTTCCCCCTAGTCTTCATCTTCCCCAAGAGAAAGCACCTTTACCTCTTGTTTTTTTTTCGGACAGTCGCTCTTCCAGTGGCCCATTTCCTTGCAATACGCGCATGGTTCCTCTCCAGGCGCTGCCCGCCTTCTCTGGGTCTCCTTGGTCCCTGCTGCCTTTTGTCTCCCAGGTTCCCTGACTGTCTACCTCTTCTTCCATTATCTCTTTCTCCTACTGCGGCCAGGATCCTAGTCAAAACCTTTTCTTGCCTCCTGTCTCTCCTATCCTCCTCTTCTCTTTTCTCTCTTTTCTCTCTCTCTAACTTTTCATCTTCTGTTTCTCTCCTATGATACACTTTCTCTGCCTCTCTAACTACATCCCTTATGGTGTAATCCTGCAAGCCCTCAATTCGCTGTGACTTCTTCCTAATGTCAGGAGCTGACTGGCCAATGAAGGCCATAATTACTGAGGCCCTTTGACCCTCAGACGTGGGGTCGAATGGGGTATATCTCCTATAAGCCTCCATGAGCCTTTCAAGGAAGACTGAGGGGGGCTCAGTCGCTCCCTGCATAACCTCTCTTACCTTGGCCAGATTCGTGGGCTGCCGGGCAGCACCTCTGAGACCCGCCACTAGGACCCGGCGATAATTGGACAGTCGTTCCCTACCTGATGCCGTATTATAATCCCATCGGGGCCGGGTTAGCGGAAATCCTTCATCTATCTCAGCTGGAGTTTGGACAGGGCGCCCAGCCTCGTCTCGGACGTTTTTCCGAGCCTCGAGGAGAATCCTCTCTCTCTCCTCGGTTGTGAATAGAGTCTGCAGAAGCTGCTGGCAGTCATCCCAGGTCGGCTGGTATGAATACATTAATGATTCAACCAACCCAGTGAGTCCTGCAGGGTTTTCTGAAAAAGGGGGGTGATTAGCTTTCCAGTTATAAAGGTCAGAAGAGGAAAAAGGCCAATACTGTAGGGGCTGTAGACTATTTGGATAGGCAGGAGGAGCCCCAATAGCCCTGAGGGGGAGCGCCACGGTTGAATCCGCAGGCCCCTCAGGGGTGACTCCTCGCCGACTCCTTGTTCCTGTGGAGGGACCCCCTCCTCCTGCCGGGGCCTGAGGCAGGGGTCCCGAGGGAGCTAAAGGTTGGGGCTGGGGAGCATACGGTGGGGGTTGAGGGGTGTCGGGCCACTCAGGGGGTTCTTCAATCTCTGGATAGATCTTGGGGGGTTTCGTCACTGGTGTGCTGCGATCATCATCTCCCCCGAGCGGTGGTTTCGGTTTCTCTTTCTCACCATTTTCTCGGATGGCTAGAATCTTGGTGCCAGGGCGGAGAGGCGGGAGGAATGGGTGAACCCACGGGGGTGGGTAGCGTCCCATACCATGATGTACGGTTGTTGGTCTGGATGCGACCCTGGCCCTTCCTGAAAAAACAATGGCCTTCACAGCCCTTATGGTGGGTAAGTAAAAAGTTCCTTCTGCTGGCCAACCTACTCCAAAAACAGGCCATTCTGAGGAACAGAAAGTCATCCATGGCTTTTTCTTCACTTTTACTGACAAATTTTGTCCTCTAGCCCTAACGTCCGTCCAATGGTTCTTAGTCAAAGATAAAGGAGTAGACACGGTCTGTCCCATAGTGAAGAATAAGAGTAAACACAACACAATGACAGAGACGGAAAACACTAAGACATCCAAGCACACTCGTCTGCGTCTGGACTTACACAACCAGCCAAACGCTACCTCTGATGGAGTGGGATTCCGCTCCACTCCTCTGGCAGGAAGAGCACTCACTCTTCTTCACTCTGCCAGGCAACAGCCAGGTCCTCCTGACTGTTCCGTACCCCGGGCACTCCAGGGTCTCCCTCGGAATGTCTTCCAAGGGTGCAGCCTGTGGGGAAATAGACCGTCGTCTTCCCACAGCCACTAGGGTCCTTACGGTCCGCAGTGGCAGCTGCCAGAATACAGAATACCAGAACTGGTAACACAGGTGGGGCTCAAACCCACAATCTGAGAACTGAAAAACTAAGACACAAATTCAGCAGTGCCACACTTAGACAACAGACAACATAACAAGACTCACACAAACAAACGCACCTCCAAGGGGTCCTTCGGGGTTCCTGGGTGTCACGCAGATCTCGGTGGGACCTCCAAATGAAAGAACTCAGTGGGGAAACCCCCACTCAGCTCCCGATTCGGCGTGCACCCAAGAATCACGAATAGAACACAACACCTTGATGTAACAACAAGAGGTTTTTTTAATGGCGGAGCTCCGGGTCGAAACGTATCTCACATAACAGGAGACAGTGGATTCGACCACGAGGCTTGGAAGCTAGGGGTTTTTATAGAAAAGGAGTGGGGCTGGGGGAGGAATTGGCGCGGTTTCACATGATTGGTCCATTTAAACATCAGCAGCCTGTAACATTTAACTTAGGTCAGAGGGGTGGGAGCTAGGGAGGCGATGGGCTTGCCCGGGCATGTCCTGGTCTGTTCTGCTATGTTCTCAGCCCCAGGTTTCAAAGCTCAGAAACAACTCTTTGGGCTATTTAACATACATTACATGAATTACAGTTTTATTTCCTTTCAATGACACCCAGGATTTCTTCCAATGCAGCTATATGGTAGGCAGGGCTATATTCTATGTGGGTACAACATTTCTGGGACTGCTTTCCATGAGGGTTCATGGTATATATGACTTCTTCTCATGAAGGTACATAAATGGCTGCACTTTTTCAGATGTGGGAACAAGGCATGCAGAACTTTATCCCATGCATGTGCACATCATGTACACATACATATCTAGGATGGATTCTCATATGAGCACTTGAAAACTAAGACTTCTTCCCATATACGTATGTAATATCAAGGACTTTTACATATGAGAGGGCATGATGTCCAAGTCTGTTTTTCTGACAGGTATATGGTACTTGTGAATATTCCTCATTTGTGGTAGGAATTCTTCCCATGTGGCAATATTATATCATACACTCCTTACCATGCATGTAAGGAATGATTCTCACACAGGAACATACTGTGCACAATTACTTCCCATGTTAATGTATAATTTTGAGGACCACTTCCCTTAGGAGTCCAACATACTCAGGGCTGGTTGTTATGAAGGTACATGATATCCAGGACAGTTTCCAATGCTGATATATGGCATGTAGATCTTTGCACCATGCAGTTGTGCAACATCCTGGACTCCTGCCCATACATATACACCATAACCTGCCAGAGGCCAGCCCTAGTGACAACCAGGTCCCACAGAGGAGGTAAGGAGCTAGAAAGGAAGAAGTGAGTCAGGAATGGGGTTTGGAGGAATCTTGCAGCCCGACTGACTGGCAGTATAGTTGCGTCTTTATTTGTAGAGAACTCAGTAGGAAAGGATAGATTCATGTTCCAAAACATAGATCATATCATTTTTATCCCCAGACACGTTTTCTCTTCCTTTTGGTCATAAGTTTAGTCATCATTCATAAACTGTGAGAGAACAGAATTCTCTTTTACAATCATTTTCCTTCATTAATCCCAGAACCCTATATTTAGGATATAGTGGTTTCCAGGGCACAAAATAATCATGGGAGGTAGAGGGACCTGGGAGTCAGAGGGAGGAGGAGGGAAAAAGGGTGGCAGAATATGGTGTGGCTAGAGTCTGGGGAGAAGTACAGAGGGTCAGAAAATTGAGCAAATATGTATAACAGTGGAGGATAGGGAACTCAGATAGAAAGTACCAGATGCTACAAAACCAAGAGGCTCCCAGGATCCAACTGGGATGACATTAGCTTAAGTTCCCTACAAAGGGAGAGATAAACTGTAGAGACCATATCCAGAGGTTAGGCATGGCCCCTGGTTGAGGGATGGAGCCACCCACCCATCTCAAAAATATTAACACAGAATTGTTCCTATCTAAAAGAAATGCAGGGGCAAAGAGCGGAGCACAACCTGTCTGTTCTTTAAGTACCTTCAACATATCCCTGCTTCCAGTTGAGAACAATGATCCTATGTCAAGCATGGTCCCCAGCAACAGACCACAGAATTATTCTACCTATGTCTAGCTTATTCAACCAGTGGGTTCACAGGAGCTCATTGCTGAAGTATGCATGTGAAGTTGATTATAGGAAGGGGTGACTCAAGGGCTGCTGATCTCCAAATGCCTGACCCAGCACTGGCTCCACCTTAGAAAATCCCCATTTCTGGAGCTTCTGGCAACTGGACATTAGGCCATGGTGGTCACAGTTTTGGGCCATAGGCATTCCAAGTGGGTAGGACTATGGATTGTCTCTCTCTTCAACAACCAACTTTTAGGCAGTCACAAATGATATGATATGACATGACATGACAATGATATGATATATGATATATGATATATGATATATGATATATGATATATGATATATGATATATGATATATGATATATGTATATGATATATGATATACTCAACCTCAAATGACACAAGTATTTACAGGTTTTGACTTCTGAATGAGTAAATGTCAGCCTATTTGACCCATTAAAGCAAGAGCTTCTAAGAGCTTCATCCTCCTTTCTTTGGCTTCAAAAACACTCCAAGACAAAGACAACAAATTTTAAAAGATCCTGTATAATTCAGACTCAATTTTACTGAACAAGTCCACTGTGGTACAGCGAAGGCATACTGAGAATAGCTGAACAGTGAAGAACACTTGTGTACATGTGAAGGCAGGTTGGGAATCACTGGGTATGGCTTGGGCATTTGAAACCTATAAATCCAACCCCAGGGACACAGCTCTTCCCCAAGAAGCACTGCTTCTCCTTCTGAAACAGATGTGCCAACTAGGAACCAATACCAAAGCACATGGCCCTAGGGGCACCAGCATCATTCAAACCCCTAAACAGATCCTCAGCATTGTCAGAAGGAAGAGAAAGGCCCTGAAGGCAAAAGACAAGACAGCCACTCTGGAGATATGGTAAGAGGTGCATTGTTCAATTTTTGCTCATATGGAACATTTTTGAGGAAATTATAAGAGAAAAAGGAACACTACACATATAAGTCTGTGGTCTGGCTTGGAGTTTTGTCCCTATCGTTCAGGGAGCTGGTTTTTGCAACCAAAGGACTCACATGTACCTATCCTGGTTCAGTTTCTAGTCCATATGTTGGGATTTTCCCTGGACCTGTCAGCAGAGATCAAGGAAAGTACTCAACCTCACTTCATGGCCAGCCTCCTCAGAAAGAGAAACCTTAGGAGTAAGCATAGATATGTGGGCTTGACTTTGTCACATTTACCTACCCTGGCCTTGCAGGGACCTGACAGGTATACTACTACTACCCTGGAAAGCAAAGAGAAGCAGTTTTACTACATTTGTTTTGATATTGCTGTTCTCCAAAAGTTAAAGCATCTGAACTCAACGTTCATGTTCCATGTGATAATGACATCTATCTTTTAGTTTAATAATTGAATGTTCCTCCTGGCAGAAGAATCTTGCTAAGTCTGAGAAGACAAGGATTAGAAACTATCTGAACAGATCCTAACAGCAATTATACACTGCCCTAAAACAAAGCCAAAACCACTTAGTATATGCAGAGAGCAGTGGACACTTACTAAAGAAACGAGTAGACCAGTTCTGGGAGGGGAGGACAAGAGATATTGTGGGCAAAAGAGGGGTGCAGAGTACGTAATTCCTATGAGAGAACATCAGAGCGAGGAATGAAAGGAAATCCACAAATCAGTTTCAGGAAAGTAAACAGGCCACTTGGGAAAAAAGGAAAATAAGACACATTGCATGCACAAGTACATGTGCACAACTTTGCACATGTGTGTACGCACACACGTGCACACACACACATTCTCTAAACAGAACATTAATGATCTGTCATTGTTCCTGATTTCTTATCTCCACTCATGTAATTGAGAACAGTACACATTAGTTCCAATTTTGGTCAAGGCCTACTGGTCTCAGAACCAGTGAACATGACATTCTACTAGGAGGACCATGTCACTCATGGACAACAACTGAGGGCCTCCCTTATGCAAATAAAGTATCCTACTTCTCAGATGGAGCAAACTGGAAACATCCTTCCTTGGATCCCACCTCACCCCATATAGTTTATAAGTTCTCTGTTCACAAGGGAAAAATACATGAGCTATTTCACCAAGAATCATCTGAGAGCATAACTGTTATTGAGCTGTAACAGTCTTGGGAACAGTTTTCTCTCGGGAAGTTTTCCTTGCTGGATCCTGGCCCCGCCCAGCAGTCTGGGTTAGAGATTTCCCTGCAGCTGCTCGGCTTGCCACTGAGGATGCCTTTGGCTATTAAGTGCACACCCCATCCTGCCACTCACTTAGTGGCTCTGACTCTGGTCCTGGGGATACAGTGTAGCATACTATAAAATACTTGGCGGGGACCAAGCATATACTCTCAAGCAGATCTCAGGTCCACCTTAACTGCCTCGCAGTGTGTGAACAACAGTATTGAGTCTTAGGGTGACTTTAAGGTCTTTGCTTAGCTCCTTGCTGCTTTTCAATGCCACAGAGGAAGTGACTGACCAGGAAATAGCCAGCAGAAAAAGCTGAGTGAGAGGCCAGGCTTTGATGACTCCCAGAGTGTCATCCTTGATAAGGCTGCTGGACTGACATGTTTAATTTGGCTTCTAAAAGCAGGAAATCCAAGGTTAAAATATTTCCCTGATACTCTATGGGAATAGTCAGAAGACTGGACCTAGGGATCTGATGTTCCCATGAACCTAGTCCAGCTCATAGGTAGGAGGGGAATAGATTCTTTATGTTGTGTCTGTAACATGAACAAAGCCCATTTGATGCTGGCAACCAAGAGTAGTGCTTCATGCGGCTTGTGACCTGTAAGAGAGAGAAGCAACTGGAACGATAGGTACTGATGGAGGGCCCAGGCAGGCCCTGCTGTGGTTCTGCTTCAGTCAGAGCAGGAAAGCCCATCTACACAGCTGTGTGGCTACATAGCTCATGCTACCAGGCACATGACATGAGTGTGTGTCCTACATTTCTGCTTTCTTGTCAGCCCTCCTGTATACTCAACACTTTCTGTACCAGCGAATTCCCCTATGGCAGCCGTGTGCCAATTCCTGTATTGGCAAGCTTTCCTGGCTTTGTTCTGTCATGGTGCATGATGTCAGGTACAGTACATTCATAGGGCAAGCACTGACTCCTCTGGTGACATTCCTGACCTGAGTCCTCAATACAGAGGCAGCTGTGCTCTTCCAGCCTGGTAGATGACAACTAGGCTGAATTGGGCCACGAATCTTGACCTCACACAATCCCTCCCATTTTCCTCTTGCTTTCATCCTAGATGTAGAGGATGGAGGGATGGCAGTATGCCCTAGAACCACCCACCACACCACCCAAGGGCCACTGTACTGCTCTGCTGCCCTGCACTGTTATTCTGTAAATGGTGACAGAGAAAAGGCAATCACAGTGCTATGGGTCACAGAGGCAATGATGTGACTGTGAGCCTACCACGTGCCATCTTCTTTAATTGCATCACTCAATTTCTAAAGTTGGAATCCCTGAATGATTCTCTGTAGGTTTCATGTGGCTGAGTCCTGGACCTATAAATTAATCTGAAAAATTCCTATATCAGACAACTTGTCTTTGAATCCATTCCGCAGTGGTATCTGTACTGTTTGAGGTATGGGATTCTGAATTTCATAGGGATGAATCTTGGAAATATCAGCCCCTGAGCCTTGTTCCCTGTCATCATAGATGTAGAGGATGTCAAACAAGTTTGAAAAGGGTCAATAACCACAAAGTAGAGAAATGCACCTTTAATGTCAACAGTGGGTCCAGCCTATTTCCAGACTCTTAAATGGGTAAAAATCTTTGTTACCCTATGTGGGATAACAAAGCACATGACAGAATGTCAGGACTTGCAAAGTTCTATAAAATGAGGTATGTGAGGAGGACTGTGGGTACCTGGGCACAAGATTTCTGAAACCGGTATCCACGGAGAAACAAGTTTCACAGTCATAGTCCTTGTTGCAATGGCCTCAGCCACAGGCTTCTTCTGTCAAGCAGGACCTTCTTCCTCTTCTATTATTTGGAGGTAACCTCTGACCTGAGTCTGTCAGACTCTCTCTATGCTGGAATGCCTGAGGAGACTTTAATCCTTGTACTTTTCTACTGTGCATAAGTGCTTTTCAAGTGTTCCCTAAAGGTGTGACTTGTCGTTATGGTGGCCAGGGTTCTTGGCTGTAGTCCATCTTCTAAGCCCGGCCTCATCAGCTAGAACAGTCTCTTCAGTATCATGAGACTGAATATGGAGAACAAAACGAAGGAACTTGTGAGTTGAGAGAAGAAGAATGGGTTTCTTGCCAAAGATATTTTCCCAGGTCTTTCCCATCTGTCTTTGCAGCCCCCAGATGTGCTAGCATTGCACCAATGCATAAGAACCCCATTGCTATACTTGTCCCTCTGACCTGAAGTCCGAGATTTTGCTGGAGCTCTCCTGTCAGGAGAATCACAAACTCTCTGAAGTGGTTGCCAAGGAGACATGCAAGAGTTGATGGAGACTGCGAGAGGGAGGTTGTGGGAGCCCTCTTTACTATGTCAGTCAGGCTCTTTTGGAAAGAATTAACTTCTGCCATACCGCCTGTACAGAGTCATCCTAGATAGCCCTTGGATAGTGACAGGGTCCTAGCACCCAGAAGGTCTGGTGTTGGTTGCCTGCTCCTCTGCACTGTTTGTACAGGTGAACAGCATGACATCTCCAGGTCTTTGTTCTCCTCCCTACAAAGGGGCTAAGAATGAAAACATCCAGTTAGGGGAATTCTCCTGGGAACATCAAAAGTCTAATCACTTGTGGTCAGACTGTGACTGGGGAGCAGTTGTGCAAGAGCTTCAAGAATGGAGTACATGAATACATAGAACGTGAAGACCCTGTGTGCTCTGAGGGGAGAGAGAGACACAACTACCCCTTCAGGGATCATGTGCCCAGTTACTCAGAACATCACCTGTGTTATCCATGTACAGAAGGCAAACAAAGAGACTCGCATATAGATCCTGTAGCAACTCCACCAAAAGTTTTCGCCTGGAGACTCAAAAGCTTGAGGCCTGGGACACATATATGAACTCATGCAGGCTTGAAGATGATGGCCAAAAGGTTCTTCCTCCATAGTTGAAAAAAATGTCCCAACATTACTTATGAGGAGTACCCACTCTATTGTACACAGCCCAAAATTTATACACCAGAGATTGGATTTTAATGTGACACTGTCCTCTCCATTTCCCAGTCTCTTGGGAACATCATGAAGTAAAGATGAAACACTATAGATATGACACTGTCCAGAGATGTCCTCCCAGACTGGTACCTTCGTAAACACACAAGCAGGGTACAAAAGCCCCAAAAGCCCTTTGAAAATTTCTTAGCTCCTTTGTACAAATGGGTGTCCAAGAACCATTTTGAATACTTACTTAACAGTTTAAGGGTCAAGATCATCTCATTACATTTTGATCAAAGGTGCCTGGAATCTGCTTATCACGGACCAGCAGAGACTCATTGTTCCAATTACTGGCGGTGCAATACCATCCACCAGGATTGGCTTATGAGAGCCCACAGATGTTATTCCCATCCAAGGATATTCTATTTTCTGGGAAGTGAATTTTCACAGCTGGTTGGAAAGTTTATTAATGATGATAAATTTTGGGATGAACTCTGGAGGGATCATATGACATGGTGATACCAAAGGCAGGATCAAAATGGAGCACCGAATGGTGTAAACAGTATCTTTGAGCATCCTAACTCATCCACCAACCAATAGATTGGAACTTAAAACACACTAGACTGCATCTTTGATCATAACAAATGTAGTCCAAGTTGAAAAGCTGTGAGAACGTAGTGAGGAACAAGCCACCTGAGTGTCAGGTTCCTATCCTGTGCTGCTGTCCACAGTAGAGCAGTGTGTGGGTAAAGAATAACCACTGATTTGAGACTGTGTGTACCTGTCCTGCCTCACTCTGCTCAGGAACTCTGAACTCAAGAAAACCTGACAACTCACTTAGCTTCTGTTTAGGGAAAATGCCAGCAGACCCCTCATTGCAATACCATCCAGCCTTTGTAATATCCCATAGTTTGGGGCAAGGCTGACACCGCAAAGAAGGGAGCATGTTATAGTCCAAGAGCCCTCAAGAACACATGACAGAAAAGGAAGCTAAAATCCTAAAGGATGTCAAGTAAACTACAAGAAAAGGATCATTCATGGCATCTAGTAGTAGCATTTGCTTTTACATGTTTGTGGGAATGCCAATGGCTATTGTAGATTTGTCTTTCAGCCCTGGGTAAACCTAAAACCTGAAGTGGAATTCTTTGGACTCTTCATGGGTAGGTGCAAGCCTGGCCTTTTGAAAAGTACTATTTAGCCTCCCAAGTTTAAGCATCACACATTTGAACACATCACTGGGAACTTGATAGGATTTATCAGCTTATTATGTTTCTCTTGACCCAGCTCGTTCTCATGTCTATGAGTAACCTTGACAATCAAGCCCATAAATACAACATTGCTAGTGGTATTTCAACTCCTTCTTGCAAGGTGATTCATAATAACTGCACATGAGTCAAGACAAGGGAGATGGTCTGCTTAACAACCACCTTAGAAATAAGAGATAGTCTGCCAGCTAAAAGCAGCAGGGTCATTGCTACAAACCAGAAGGAAACATGCCCAGGAAACATGGGCCAGATGCAATGGAGCAAATACTGTAAAGACAGAGCAAGTCTTGTGAATGAGATAACTTGTGGGGTTGGAGCAGGGGTTTGGGGACATAACAGTTTGGGACAAGAGCATTGACACTTTTGTGAATACATTTTACATGCCTATTTTTAAGTTGATCTTCATGAATGTTCACTTATTAACCAAACAGAAGAGTAAAGGCATGCAATGACAATAATAAAACCTCATGGATTTTCAGTGGCATCGTCCAAAGCAAGTGCTAATAACCAGGCATATTGAGTTCTTCAGAGATACTGGGAAAGCTTACAGGACACCTTAGCATTCTGTGGCTGGTAATGTGGGAAGAATGTGCAGGAAATGGTATCCCCATGGCTCCCTATGTTAAACTCAAAAGCGCTTAGGATTTCCAGGCAGCAGAAAGAATGAGACAGGCGATCAATGGCTTCCTGTGGGACCAGAAGAAAAGGCTACCTTCTGAATGAACATGCTCATCTCTCAGCATGAGCAGTACTAAACCCAGCTCATATCTGTAGCAGAAGGAGACCATCTCCCCTCTACAATTTAAAAAGACACAGCACTCTGTTTTGACAGTATGGGCCACGCCAGTTTAGAAGAACCCCAATATCATTGTTTAATGTCCCGAGAAGATATGGTGCTCACAAAGGCCAGTTTAAAGTAGTGGTTTCCCTCTATGTGGGTCTGAACTACTACACCTCTCTGAGGATGCTCAAGAGAGAATCTTTCACTTCTACATTCCCTCCAACTGTCAGCTCATCATCTACACCTTAGAAAATTGACATATGGATTATGTCCTCTGAGTATTTTGGAGGTGAGATCAGGACCAGGTCAGAAATGAATGGAGTGTGATTTGGTTGCCATTTGCTATGGGTGTAATTGGAGCCTGGCTCATTTCAAAATGCCAAGGACATGAGGGAGGAGCTGTAAAGACTTACAAGGTGAAGAGATTTCCTGATATCATTTCCTAGGCCTACTTTACAAGGAACGCATACCAAAGGAAAAAGATGTCCACATGGCTCACAGAAAAGCCTGCTGCAACAGGCCTAGCTGTGCAGTGAAGTGGGCCCATTCTAAAGCTGTTAGGATTCTGTGTATGGCCAGCATCTGCCCATGTTCCACAAGAGCAAAGGCTGCTGACAGGTCTAAATGTGCAGTAAGGCAGGGTTAATATAGAACTCATACGACACTGGGCATGATTATCATCTTCCCATGTTACACAAAGGGAGAGGTGTAAGAGTTGGCTGACATCCAGATTGTGGATTAAGTTGATGGCTGTGAGAATGACTGAAATGGGTGTGTCTGAGGGGAAGACTGTTTTACAAAGAAAGTCAGGAGGAAGGAGAGATGCTGGGTCTGTCAAGCAGGGCTTCAAATGTGACTTTTCCTGTGAGCATTGCTGGGTTTCTGTGTTCTCAGGGCCGTTGTCCTCAGAATAGACCTTCCTCAGCATGGTTTCCCATTTCTCACAAGGACACAGTGTATATTTATCTCCGTCATGAGTAGATATGGGTACTTTTACCAAAACACTAAATACCCTGTCCTTCCATATATCAAAAATGTACATGCATTGGGTTGTCATTGTAGCAAGAGTACCTAACTCATACCTGGATGGCATTGGATAAAGATGTACCGGGAACATCCCTCACAAGAGCTGCAGCAAGTGTGGTAGGACTAGTCATATGCAACCACGTTTCCAACCTCACTTGCTTTAGGATGTGATTCAAGCAAAGCCTCTCCTCTAGGTGCAGAGACATGAGACTGATTGGGAGTTTCCTATGACATGAAATAGACTTTTCCCCATGCTGCCCCCTGAGGACAGAACCCAGCACGTCAGCTATGCATGGTATGAGCTGCAGGACTGAGCTCTACTTTGTGCCCTCTCCTCTCATAGCTTTTGGAATCCCAGTGTCTAAGCATCAAAAGCTAAGTTATCTAAAGTGATCATCTTACCTGCATGTAAAAGATGTGGTCCAGGGTGAATTTCAGTTCTGTCTCTAAGGGGAGACTAAGGAAAGACCATGAAGACAATCTGAATATTGAATTTGAAGTGAACCTCTGAGTGTCTCTTGTCAGCAGTCATGCCAACTGCAGCACCTTTTATCATCCTCTGGAATATAGCAGTATGCAGATTTGTTAGCGTTCCCTAGAAGACAGAATTGGAAGCATTAAGTTGTTAGACCTCGGACCCATTTCCTGCTGTGGACTCTCTGTCTACCTGGTTTTCATCACAGCAGAGGTTGTTGGTTATGTACAGCAGATGAAGATCCCACTGAAAAGTCAAGTTTTTCCCAGAACATCAGTGGTCTTGCTCAGACTCTCTGATAAAATCCAGAGCTTGACCTTCATTCCTTTGACACTTGATCCAACCTCCTCACTGAGTTCAGGATACTGGAACAGGCATGACCTTTGGAGAGATATGGTATATTTAATGTTGAATGTGGAGACAGAAGTTAGAAGACCCAACATGGGTCAAGATCATTCAAGAAACGCCCACCCCGTGATTTCTGGACTTCCAGCTACTACCGAAGTAGTTGTTGACACTGACATGAAAAGACTGCAAAAAGTCCAAACCCAGAATAAACGAAGAAGGTTGGACTGTTGAGCTTTGAGTTCCCAGGCTCAGGAACCACACTGGGGCAGGTCATGCTCTGAGTTTTAAGTTCTCTCTCACCACTGAGTCAAGATTAGTGTTACAAGAAGACTATCCTGTGAAAGGGCTCTGGTTACCCTGATGTGGCCTTGCCAATCCTAAAGTGATACAAACGTACTGTCATAGCCATACAAAGTTCTGGCAAAATAAAGGTAGACAGAAATAACAGGGGCAAATAAAGTAGGATGCTAATATTCAATACTACTTGACATTAGGGAACTAAGTTGAGAGATTGAGGATCCCCAAATCAACAACCAAGAAAATTCTGAAGGACAGAGAAGATTCCATTGTTCTGACTGTCATCCAGGGAAGGAGAACAGCACATTCATGGTCCGTGGCCGAGGTTTCTACTCCTCAGTCCAGTCAGGTACTTCTCCAGCATGGACTGGCACAGCCTCAGATCCTTCATGTTCTTACACCTATAAAACTTTTCCAAGAATAGTAGCTAGAGTTAAATCTCTGGGTCCTTTAAGGGTTTGAGAAATACCTCAATAGAGTTATCCTCTGACATCCACAAGCTACCCAGAAAATATACATGATATCACAGAGAGAGAGAGACAGAGAGAGGGAGAGAGAGAGGGTTGAGATAGGGAGAGGGAGAGAAGAGAGAGAAGCGAAGAGGCAGAGAGGAAGAGAGATAGAGAACATGAGAAAGTCAGAAACAAATGCAGAGACAGAGACAAAGCTGGAGTAACAGAGAGATATAGAAACAGAGAAGCAGAAGAGACAGACAGAGGAGACAGCAAACAGGTCATAAGTGAGAACATATGTAACTAATTTAAAATGCTTTCCAAGGTTACATGCTCTCAATACCCATACCATCTCTATAAATTAGGGTAAGGTCTGTAAGCATTATACATACCTAGTAGCACTGAATTGGACCTACTCAAAGAAGCACAGGCTAGCAGAAAGAAAATGGCCTGAATGTCTGACCAGTTGCTAACCTCTCTTGGAGGGAAGGACTCCACTCCTGTAAAAGGACCTAGCAGAGGAAATAGAAAAATAGATCAACCTGAAGGCAAAGATGTCTGCTGTGAAATCTTAATCCCTGTGTAGAAAGCATTAGTCAAGGACACAGTAGAGACATCCCAGTGATGAGCTGATGGCTGAGTGAAAACAGTGTCAGGTATAATGTAGGGAGAAGCTGAGAGGGCTAGGTAGGACACACCACAAGATGTCAGGTTTGAGCCTGAGTAAAATGAGAAGCTGAAACCTCTAGTCACGAATCTGACAATTTTCAATGTTGGGAGCTATGGTAGCCACTGGGAGCAATTCATGCCCTTTAATTAGTAATCTTAAGTAGTGTAGAAGTGACCTGGAGGGAGTCTTCACAGAGGGATCCTCTAGATGAAGTTCTCCTGTGAGCCTGTCTATAGAGGATCAAGTTCATTATCTTAATTGACATTGGAAGACACAACAATTTGGGCAGTGCCATTCCTTAGGCTTGGGTACCAGGCTGCACAATAGCACAGAGCTTTAGATGAGCACATGCAAGCATATGACATGAGCGTCCCCTTTGCAGATATGCCTTGGCTTCACTGTGGTAATGCAGTATAACAATATAATTCCAGTATATGACTGTAAGTGTCCAGTCACTGTGATGGAAATGAAGCTAAAAGGTTTTGCTTCAGAGTATCACAAGGACTCTAAAACAATCTAGGGACAACAGTGGAAGATATCTGGTGGTTCCCTTCATCAGTAAACGTTATCAAACTGTGGCTCCCATGTCATGCTCGGTGAGGCACCCTGCCTCCCTCCCTTTGAATGTCTCATCTCCAGTCATAATCTAAATATTGCCTTCAGGGTGTTCTTATAAGGGTTAGAGGGACCTCTGTCAGTACATGCCACCATGTGTCAGATGAGAGCGAAGAGGAGTTTCTAAGACCCTAAACATCCCTCCACTAATGATCTTCCAGGAATTACCAATCACAGAGGCAAGCCTATGATACTCTGCTTGCTTCCCATCTGCCACCACACCACTGATAGGTTAGTGAGCAGCATCCTTGCTGAAGCAAGGAAGGAGGGTGCTCTGTAACAGCTGGATACTCGGATTTCTCATACTTAAGGAATAACCAGTGATATCAACCACTAGCACACGGCCCTTTTCCCAAGCCCTTACCTGCAGAGGAATTCTAGGTCCACACAGTGATGTGAACGACCTATATCTCACTTGATGGTGGCATCCAGGGAAGGAAGAGGCCCACACCGTGTTTACCAGACCTCCATACTACAGATGCTTGTGATGATGCAGATGAGGTTGCTTGACTAATTGGTAGTGGCCTCCTCTCTGGCAGCCCTCTTTGGTTGTCCTTCCAGGTAGCCACATTCAGCAACTTCTTGTGGGAAAGCACCAGGATCTTCAAGGGAGAAGTGAGAGGATGGAAGAATATCATGGGATGAGAAGGACAGAGTCCATAGTACCTGGGCCATTATCCAGCCCATAGCTTCCTGACATCCTGACATTGTACTGAGACTCTGGATAGAAGATGGTGAATAGACCAGAGCATGAGCTCCCCAGGAAGAGAGGCTTGGGGGTCAAATTCCCAGAAAAAGATGACAGCAGAGAGTGTACAGATGGTAGAACATAACAGGATAGTCCATGAGCTAGACAAGAAGGTTAATATGAATGAAACGCCATTCAGAAAAGACCTAGCAACTGAAGATGGAAGTAGAGAAAAGTGTCTTTCTAAGCTGATGGATGACTGATCACACTGTCTAATGTGCTGAGAAAACAGAGCTAACCACATCCAGTGGCCCCATCTTGTGCTGCCTCTAGGCATTATAGAAGTTTAGCTACTCTATGCAAGGTGTTGGTCAGGTTCCTGTTATTAAAAAAAAAAAAAACAAAAAAAAAAAAACAAAAAACAACTTCTATGGAAATGAAGCTGCAACCCAGAAGTCAATCAGAGTAGGAGAACTTTCCTGAAGTGGGAGGGCAGGTCTGCAAACTGACCAGTGAGTGTCAGAGTGTTCAGGGAAATCATTCATACCACATGATGTTCAACGAATGAAGAAAAAGAGGCCCTCACAGAAGATCCTGAAGAGTCTCTCTGTGGGACATGGCAGCCAAGGAGCCCTCAGCACTGTCAGCACTTCAGGGCTCTATTCATCCTAGAACTACTACTAACTTTGGACTGGGATTGAAGGAAGTTTTCGAAGTGCAATAAGATCAACCAGGCAGTAAGAAAGCCACATGGGACCTCTCCATCTTCCTCACCTGGTCTTTCCATTCAAGTGTACACACTGTCCTTTTTGAGACAGAATGTTCCAGGTTAGAGGTTGGAAGCTTATATTTTCACTGCTGAATTAGATTTTTGGATCATAAGCAGCATTAGCCACAACTACAGTTCAGAGTCAGAGTTCAAGAAGTTGTGCCTTCACTGAGAGAGCAGGTCCAGACTCACAGTTCAGACTACACTCAGCAGCTCCAAACAGGAAAGGACTTTGGTTTACAGGCATCAGCCTGTGTTGATTCTGTCAGAAATCCTCATGACCTTTGACTGCTTTTCTGAAGGTCAGAACCATAGCTGGGGACATCTAAAGACAAAATAGTGATGGAGGTCAGAGCACAGAGGATACAGGTAGCCCCTCCTACCTGTATCCCTCAGTATTTTCTTTTCAGAGTTATGAAAAATCCTGGACAGTAAGAGGAGTGTCTTCACGAGAGAGAAAGGAGACTAAAGTGCTGAGGGACAACCTAGGTCTAAGATTACCTCTGGTGACAGTTTTTATCTGCACTCCTTACCTGCTTAGAAACTCAACATGCATATGTGAAGAATGGTGGATCTACATGCAGGAGCATGGCCTCTTGTTTCTGGGATTGCTACATTGTCCGGCCATCAGGATAGCCTCTTCATCTTCTGACTTTCCCATCACCAGCACAAGGGGAGTGTAGAATTTAGGCTTTTTGCATGTTGCAACACCTAACACTCTGAGGGCTTTTGATCTGAGTGGAGAACACCATTTCACCAAGAGATCAGTTACAATAAATTTCCTTTAGGGTGTCCATAGAAATCTCTCTATCACAGACACTCATCAGGTCCAGTCATTCATGATGGCTGCCAGTCACATTGCTGCTCTCGTGGGCCTCTGTGTCAGGCCTTCTTTCTCTACATGCTTAGCCCAGTAGACAGTTAAGACCAACAACAGTTGTTCTTAACTGTCTGCTTAGGGACAGTGTTTGTCAACAACCTGTACTAGGATGGGAACTACCATTTTAATTACTGCTTTTTTTTTTAACCTGTTTTGAAGTGGACTTACCTCACCACCTTCGTATTCCTGGATGTCCTGGACTGTGTCAGTGTGTTAGCTTCTTGGGCACAGGTTGTCCATGATATTAATGATCCTGGGATCTAGCACCTAGCTAGAGCCTTGCACATCACTGTGACTATAGAATGGCAACTGAGAAAAGATCAGATAATACCACCTCACATAGACAGTCTAGAAGCTGGGGTCACATCTCAGAGCCAATCTTCACCCTTCCCCCTTGTGGGTAAGAATGAAGTCAAGCCTGTGACTGGAAGAATGGCTTCCATGATGCAAGAGGAAGACTGGAGCAGGCACAGTCCAGGAAATGAGGAACAGGCTGCATCCCAAGAGCTGGGAGACCAGCTCTCTCATACATCCCACACATAGAACACAATCCCTAGAAAATGCAGTGGCAGTGGTCAGGGGACACCCACTGACTGATCTGTAGAGGCCCTCCTCTAGCCTCTTTAGTCTCAAGATTGATCAGGGAGAAGTTGTTGTCATTTGGTGACAGGACTGTCACTAGGAAGACTCCAGCATAGAATGAAGGTCTGAATAGGGAAGAAGGGGTTGCACCATAAAGCTTCCAGATGCATCTGAGCCTCACATCACTTTTGCATGACGCCTCCCACTGTCACAGTCCTCTCATTACGGTCTCCTCAGTGACAGTAGCACCTTTTATGGCCTGGTCTCCTATATGGAGACAGAGAAATCATCATATGAGCTTAAAAGGCATAATATTCTTGTCAGAGGATAGTCTACTGGGACATGGGCTTCTGCAGCAGCTGGTGATAACACTGCAGCTTGAAGTGAAAGGGACCACGTCCATCCACACTGTTCATGTCCAGCTTCACTCATACAGGCATTGGATTTCTCAGTAACCTCCCTTGGCCTTGGACTCCACATCATGACACTGTGTCTTCTGTATCTACTAGGCCACTCCTCATGTGTCTTCTGGCCCTAATGAAGATACATTTCATTCTCTAGATCCCAGACTCCATCCAAGGTCCTGCACGTCTCCCACACTGAACTCCCCCATAGCTTGATTCTGGACAGCATTCATGGAGAGGCCTCGAAAATCTCTGTCCACTCTCTGTGTTTGAGCACTGGAAGTTCAGTTAGACTGGATCAGAGTTGCAAACATCTCTGGTCTTCTCTCGCCTCACCGTAGGAGAGTACTGGAACACTGGATTAGCAGAGAGTTCAGGCAGGTTGAGAAATCTGCAGGGACTTAAGTGCTCAAGCCTCCTGAGAAGACAAAGGCAACAGGGAGGAGGGGACCTCCTTACCTTTCCTGTCTGCAGGAATTTGGAACACTATGAGCTGCCCTGGAGCGACCTGCACTGATGAAGGTTACATTTGGATATAGGAGAAGGTGAGCCTCGTGGCTCCTGATGGTGTTACAGGTCACCAGAACAGCTGTCACCTTATGCATCGTTACTTTTGGCCTCTGGTGTTCTGGAATTGTGTTCTGCTTTCAGGAAAGATTCTGTTACTTGCAGACAGAGGGTTTCACAGTCATTCAGGCCTTACAGGTTCCCTGTCAAACTGGGTTACCTTCAAGAGGTCAGTATCTATGCATGCCATGGGTGTCCCTCTCCCTTCTAAAATTCTCCTCTCAGGAAGGATGCTGGTACTGGCAGACAAAATGTTTCACAGTGGTTCAAGCTTCCCTCCCAAACTGCATGCTTTTCAATGGTCAGGATATAAACCCAGTCTGTACCCACCCCAACCCCTTTCCCGAAGGGAAAAGCCTATGCATGCTATTATTCTTATTTGGGCCCTGATGCCCAGGGAGACAAGACCATTTCATTCCCTGGGCACCTGCACAGAGTGAGCGCTCTTTCAGTGCACTCCAGGAACTTACCACTCTCCCCGTTGGGTCAGAAGCATCCACCATCCAAAACCTGTGGATTTCTGGGTGTTGGTGTGGACACGGTTCCAGAAACAACACTGAGCTCTCACACTGAAGTGTAGAGCCTGAGCTTCATCGTCATCACTAGAGGGTGACTCAATCATTATTATTATCTTGACATCCAGCATCCTACTTGCATAGTCCTCTTCTCCTTCTTGCCCCCATAGTGACAATAGCACAATGTTGGGGCATGCTGGGTGTGTTCATGTGGAGACAGCGGAATCTTCACATCATTGTCAAGGGCAGAATGGCCTTTGACAGGATATTCTATTGCCTCCAGTGTTTCTTTCTGTAGATATGGACAGCTCATGCCATTCTGCAGCTGGGACAGGATCTTCCAGAGATGGTCCACCCAGAGTGTCCAGAGACGAGAGGACAGAGAGGTCCAGATCCTATTTTCACATGTGTTCCCTGAATTGTGGAACAAGTTTCAATTCTGGGAATGACAGGAAAAGTTTTCTTGATAGGAGACACAATGGGGTAAGGAACCGAAACAAGGACCAGCTTATGTGTCCTAAAAAATGCCTGTAATTTGGTCTTGGGGTACAGGGGCTGAAGGCATCGGCCTGCTTTGGGTGGCTACGAAAGAGGCCCTATTTTGTGAATGGAGTCTCTGTGCAGAATCCTGTATCATTGTGTACACACCTCAACAGTTGGTTGGCTGTTGTTTTAATGGTTGGGTGTGCAGTAAAAGTGTGGCACTCCAGCCTCTCCTTTATCTAGAGATGCTAGTGTCCATTTTAGGCAGATGCTCCACACTGATACAGCAGCCACAGGGTCAGGCCCTGGTTGTCCTTCTGAATGGCAGGGAAACTTTTGAGGTGGCCCATTAGAGCCTTGAAATTGATCCTCTGCCAGGAACCAGATCCTCACATGAGATTCCATCTGGACATGAGATTCCCTCTGTAGAACAGCCTCACATCGGTAGGACCATTTTACTTTGTGTTTCTAGTTTAGGGTTGTTATTTTGAAAGGTGATCCGCAGCAACAATGAACCACTGCCCTCATTGTCAGGGATCCACGACTTTCCTGGCCTTGCAAGCATGAGCTTCGGTAGTGCAGCACCGTCATCTGCAGAGGAGAAGCTGAAGGAGGGAAAGATATTAGATGTGAGGGGGACTTAAACCCACGCACCATGGGCAATGGCAGGCTCATCCTCTCTGAGAACTTCCTACTGCATGAGAGCTCCCTTGGGGGATGACAACTAGGGTCAGAACCAAAGGGCACAGGAGGGAAGGACACTGGAGCAAGTGCAGAGATGGGAGAAGTTATGGACCCTATCCATAAGCCCAGCATGATGCTGTCTGCCAGGACTCTCAATACCATAGTCAAGAGATTCTGGAGACACTGCAACTATCTCCCGTGTAAGGGGCATTCAGGATACACAGGAAGTGGGTATCCAGATCTGCTTCCCCATGGAGGTATCCAAGCAGCAATGTCAGACTTAACAGGGCTCAGCACACTCTGCCTGTCCAATTGAATTGTAGGAGACATAGAGATGGCCAATTTGTATTTGACCGTGGTCACTCTTTCAGGCACTAGGTCCCCAAGCAGAGTCTCTTATTTGCATATGTTCAGCATGGATGACCCCTTTCACCCTGGCTGTACCCACACTTGCTTGCTGATTGCTGCTAGTTCAGTTGCATCAGATATGACATAGGCATTATCTAACTAGATTCCTTCCTCAGATGGTAAGTCAAGGATCAGAGTTTAATCCTGCTGGAGTAGATATACACCTGAGCATCGCAAGAGACCCCAGATATATGCACCTTTTGGATTTTTTCCAATGAGAAGACATGAATAAAGACAGAGACTCTAAAATTCAGAGCTGAGATGTACCCTCCCATATTTGCCTACCCTTTCACCGGGGTCTGCATCCGACCTCTTTCAGGGGAGCCACTTTCTTGGAGGATCTACGCTGGGTGTTTGTCTCTGGAGCCCGGGGGATGCAACAAAGCCTTGAGAGGCAATTCCTGAGTCGATTGCGCAGTCTTCTGAAGAACCCAATCTTCTTAGGGGGAGATGTTTCCATGGTAACATCTTCCTCAGGTGGCAGGCTTGTTTCATCTTCCAAAAGGATGTCAGAGATCCATGGGGCAGCCACAGCTCCGGTATAGATGGCACAGCTAGGAGTGGTGCTCTTCTTCTCAGGAAAATAAAGAGCAATGGGAGGCATGGAGTCACTTCTGGTCAACTTTTGTCCTGAAAGTGGCAGGGCAGCAGGCCTCTGCTGTCCTGAGGGCCAGATGCAGACGAGGCCAAAGTTGGGTTCACTGGCCCTTCTCTTTTGGGGAAGACCAGAGGTATGTGCTGGTGATGGGGGTGGCGCAGGGCACAGATCCACAGGTTTGGGAGAAGGGGTAGGGGTATACTCAATCCCTTTGCCTACCTGCTCTTTTAAAAGCAAATATGTCCCCATGTTCTCATCAAACTTTTTCTTCTGCAGGGATTCTAAGATCTTATTGGCCTCAAAACCCATGCCACAGAGCATCTCTATGATGGTGTAATCTGGGAAGCTATCAGTCGGAACAGTTACATCACATTTCGTGACCCAAGGATGTTTCTCAATGTCTTCAATGGATGGCCTCTTCTCAGGGGGAACTGTGAGGATCTGGTGTATGAGATTTTCCAGTTTAACAGAGATGTAAGGTGGAATACAATAGCTCCCTGTGGTAAGCTTTTGCTCGAACTCTATCAAGGTACTTCCTGCAAAGGGGTAGTCCCCAGTGGTGATAAAGAATAGTAGCACACCAAGACTCCATACATCTGTCTTCCTGCTGTCGTATGGCTCCCCTAGCAGTATCTCTGGCGCCCAAAACCTCTTGGTCCCACACTTCCGGCTCAGTAATCTGCCAGGGTTGCATTTTATGGCCAGGCCAAAGTCTGTCAGCTTTACATTTCTTTCTTCATCGAGGAGCACATTCTGTGGTTTAATGTCTCGATGGACAATATTAAGGTTGTGACAATACTTGACAGAGGCCACTAATTGTCCGAATATATGTTTTGCCTCTTCCTCCTGCAGTGGGCCATGCTCTTGTATTAAATCAAATAAGTTCCCTCCTGATGCGTACTCCAGTATGAAGTTGACGCAGCCTGGTGTTAATATAACCTGGAAGAGGCGAATGATATTAGGATGGTTGAGTGTCGCCAGTATTTCTTGTTCTACCAGGATAGCCTTGAGGGTCTTCTCGTTGACCTCTATCATTTTTACGGCAACCAGGGCCTCTGTTTTCAGGTGCAAGGCCAATTTAACTGTGCCAAATGTACCCTCACCAAGATAGAAAAGAACCCTATACTGACTTTCCAAGCTCTTCTTTTTGGAGTTGCTGGCCATGAGGCTGACTTTTCCCTGTGCTCTGGTACACACAAGTTGTGAGGTTCAACAATCGGCAATCCACAAGCTAGACAGCTACGAAGTAGTCCCACAGGTCACCAAAAGTAGCTCCCTGCTCTGTATGGACAAATACAACAGGCCGGTCCACAGTCTTATACAGAGGATACTCATTCTTCCATCACAGAGGTTCTCTGTGATGTCAGAGCAAAAACTGCACCAAGTAGAGAAGGTTATAACCCTTAGTGGCTGTCCTCACTCTGAGCCAGAGGGACTTTTCCATTCTCATGAAAATGAGACTAGCCTCTCTCAACTTCCTCTTCAGCAGATCAGAGACAGATATTTACTTCTTTAGCAATTACAGGCAGCAGAGTGCAGTGGTGGCCTCTGTAGCTGAATGCTGAGTATGTCAAACCAACCATTGGGGCTTTCAAGGATGACGTGCATTTTGGACAAGTGTTCTGAGAGAGAGGCTATGTCATCACAAAATGTAACTGGGAACTTTTCTACCCGGCCACTTTGATAACAGAATAGACTCTGAGGCTTAATTCCTCACAAAGAAATACCTAGGCCATAAGCTTTGACCAGTTTCCCAGCTGGCCTGTAAGTGATACAACCTCTTGACTCTAGTCTGTGTCTGCCGCATGGATGGTTATCTCTCCTGAAATTCATGTTTCTGCCTTCCTCAGAGTTCAAGGTCATTCTGTAGGTCTTCACTGTTTCTCAGAGTCCTATTTCTCTCTGCCTGATGTCCCACTTTGTATTTCCTGTCTTGCTTAATTGTCCATCAGATTTTAATGACAAGTGATGCCTGTACAAAGGGCCAAAGAGATTCTCTTTATATATTCCCTTTCACAGTCCAAGTAAACACCCATCTCTAACATTAGTAAACTACAATCCAGAGGAACAACAATGAAAACCAGCAGATAAGAATTACATTCACAGTGTCCATTATATCTGCACTTGGCCACATTGGGGAAAAGTACTCTACAATCAGAACTATCTTGGTGATGGAGTTTGAGTTTCTATACAGAAATATTTTCTATCAAACTATCTATTTATAAAGCTAAGAATATCTCTTAGACCTTATTCTAAGGTCTCACACAAGTTAAGCTGAAATGTGAGACTATGACGACCCAATCTTCAATCTTTTCAGAGACATGAGGAGTTAGAAGGCCTGAGTATCCTGAAAATACAACACAAGCAAACTTCCAAATCTGTAGACATGACACAGGCAGCTGTTTCCTCAGACACTCACCTGAAATGTCTATGAGTCTTTGGATCATCCACCTTCAGCCTTCTGGCTCAGAATATCTGACAGACTTTTCTGTAAAGCAGGAATTATGAAAGACTCCTCATCTTCTTGGGGTAGAGCTTGGCCATCAACTTCCTTGTGTATTGTTTATCCACAGCTTGGACAGCATTCTGTCTGCAATCTAGGCAAGCACAATTTCTAGTGTCAATTGCCTAGTGTCTAGCTTGTCACATTTGAAGCAACTTCCATACAGAGGTTCTTCAGTGTCCATCATCTTCTTTGCAGTAGTGTCAGTGTGCTGACAGGAACAGACATGTCTCACTTTAAGAGTGTTTTATTAATAAAACATCTTTAAATGTCATATTCTGTAGATGTTTGAGGTTTTTGAAGACTATATTTATAGCATATGTGAATTGCATGTTCATAGCTAACTACTATCTGCTCAACATGGGAAATGTTTTCTGTAATCAACAATTCTAGTATGTTACAAGCCATAGACAGTTGGCAACAGCAGCCTTCAAGGACTAGAACGTCATGTTACATAGGTACAATACCTTAAAAAGAGTTGAAACATGTATACATAATATATTCTTGCAAATAGAATCCTATTCTGTATTAAGATACATAGACCATAGCAATGTGATGATATTTGGCTTGTTGATCATCTTTGTTCTTAAAGTCGATTTAAATAATCTACCATTTAATTAACACACCCATAAACACAAACACACACATATAAATATGCATGCATATATGCATATATATGCTCTTATTCCTCTATCCCCCCTGTTTCTTTCCATGCCTTCTCTCCCTTTCCCTGAACATTAGATAGGAGCAAGAGAGGGATAGAGAAAAGAGAAAGGAAGAGAAAAAGAAAGCCCTGAGTCTAACATCCCTTACTGTGATTTCCTCCTGACCAAGCCAATTAACAACTTTTTACCAATCCCCCTTAAAGGAGGACAAATATAAATAACCCATTTTATGACCCAAACCATCCACCCCACTTTCGGTGAATGGGATGTCATCCTCTTGAAATTGCTTCCTACTGTTTGGTGGTGTCTTTTCCTTAAGTGTTTCCAAAGAAAATTGGGATATTTGCTAGTGTTAAGAAATCTGGTTGTACTTTAGTTGTCCAAGTTCTGTTTCCTAAAAGGTGCAAGGCTTAATGCAAGGCCCTTGTGTAATAGTCTAAGAGTAGGGACCAACTGGGATCAGCAGCTTTCAAGGTTTCCTAGAAGTGAGTTTTGATGAAACAGCTATTGATATAGTATAAGGTTGAGCCTAGCAGGATGCTAGAATAATATGTCTCAGGGTCATAATATCCTACTCAGCATCCCTGAGGGTGAATCTTGTCATGGCTTCTTTTACTTCATTCATGTCTGTAAGCATATTTACTTTTACAGGTAATACACATTTTTACATTAACATATCTATGGAATACGAGATGTGTCAGTCAGGTAAAGAGGGTTTGATGATGTCTGTTTGAGCTGGTAGGATTTTGTTTTTCTAAGTTAGCTTGGATTATATTACCAGAGTTTCATATGAATTTTCATCCATGCCATTTCAAAGAATGGCATGAATCCAACTCTGGAGATTCTGTAGCCAATAAGATTTATTGGCAATCCTTACCTGAAGTCATAGCTAGAGACTTTTTCACATCTCAGCCAGTTTGAGTACAGTTCCCATGTAGAGGGATCAGCAAAACAAATTACCTGTTTATTTGGTCTTCATGATTTTTTTTTCTTGTCAGTAGGACAGATCTTCAGGAGGTCTCTTCCAGTCGCCTCTGTGTTTTATTAATTTTGAAGGATTCCACAGTTTTTCTTTTCCCGTTTGAAAAAGATCATATTCTCTTCCCCTATGCAGCATATTTACTGCCTTCTGTTCTGAGGTTAGCACATGCTTATGTTTATCTAAATCAGCAGTGCTTTCTAAGATCTAGGGCTTTTTAGCAGCTGTATTATCTGTCTCATTGGCATTTTAAAAATTCAAGTCAACAAAGCTTGATTTAAACTTTCTTTGGGAGATCCCAGATCCCCGTTTGTTCTATGAGCATTTCCTTTGAACTCCCATGAGAGCTCTCTATAACTGCCTGACCTGTACGTTGGTAACATATAACATTTTTTATACCCTAATAGGCAAAGTGCATTATAATGGACACACATGTTAAAGAATCATCGGCTCCAGTCTGCAAAGGCATTTCCAAGATAGCCATCATCTCTAATAAATGTGCAGTTTCAGAACCATCCCTTTTAGAAGGCAAGTCTGATGCTTGTTAGAAGTCTGAATATGTATCCAGTGAGTGATGAATCAACATATGTACGTATTTTAAAATTTCAAACTCAACACAATGAGACACATATTCTCTTTTATGTTATTGCTTTGATAATTTAATTAATTTAATAATAAATCGGAATCTGGACGTTTATTGAGAATATTCAGACTCTATGTGCTGTCATCTTCATCCTTCAAGCCTTTGTGCAATTTTCTCCTCTAGCAATTCTGGTTCTGCTCTCATTCTAGGTTCTGGATTGGATTCTTTCAAGACTCGGTATACTGATTTTAAGAATTCTCTCATCTCTGTTCTATGCCCTCTAACCTAGCATTCCATCCCATTTCTGTCTTATCTAAGTCAGCTTTATTTCGAACCTACTTGAAATCATTACCAAACCTATGAATTATTTCTTGCTCACACCAAAACAAAATTATATGGGGTCCAAATGCCATCAGTCATTGTTTTTTTCTCCATTTCTTAGTAAAAAATATTTTCGTTTTACTCTCTCTAACTCTCTCCTTCCTATGGAGTCTTGATTATACTATTTACAAACAAATAATTCCTTTGTAATATCTTATACCCAGTTTCTTTTCTCTTTGATTATTTTTGCATTGAATACATTTTCCTTTGTGAAGGTTGGGGCTTCTCAGTGCTACCACAGCTCAGTAATATGATCTGTCTGTCTGTCTGTCTGCGGGCTTCTCAGGTCAGCACATGTTTATGGAGGCAGGCTCCCATCTCCCTGTTTTGTTCAGCAGGCTGATTGCCTGTTTTGGGACTAGAGCTTCTCTTTGCCCTGCATCCCCTACCCACCCTAGGAACTTATATCAGGCTCTCAGATTGCTACTGCATTGTTTTTATCTAGGGGTCACTGCAGGCTCCTCTCACAGGCACATGCTGGTTCCTGACAGGCCTAGGTTCCTCAGTTCCTGTGCTGCACCAGGGAAGTGCATTAAAGCTGCAGCCTGAGAGAGACCTATGATCACCTCTGCACCCTCTCCCTCTTTAGGTGCATAAGCCTCCAATTAGAGGAGCAGCACTTGGGAAGTGCCCTGAGGGTCCAGTGAAAGCCCTTATTTCCTCCTCAACAGGTTATTTATTTATTTATTCATTCATTTATTTTAGAGCAGCATTTTGCATTGCCTCTCTGTGGTTCACTGATCTTTTTCTGAGAAATTGTCTTCCTACCAAGATTTCTCACACTCTAAGGCTAGAGTCTAGCTTGACATTCAGTGTGCTATTGGAACAACTGCCTTTACCCAGCCTTGATGTTCCAAGAATAATGACTCTCAGACTTAATAACTTCAATGCCCAGCTCATGACCACTGGCTTATTCAGAGACTAGCTCACAGCGTATATAGCCTGATTATTCTAGTCAGTGTCTGCCACATTTTTGGTCACCTGTCCTCAGTTTCATGGGTCTGACTTCCTCAGATTTTAGGGTCAAACTCGTGTTCTTGCCCCTTTCCCAGGATCCACTCTCTCTCTTTGATGGTGGTTCTCCCTTCTGTTTCTTGCCTCAGCCAATAGGACTTAAGCTTTATATTGGCAGGTGATGCTTGTACAGAGTGCATAGGAGACTCTCTATAAGTTAGTTTTGTCAAAGCTATGTTCACGGGCTTCTGATTTTGTGGTCTGCAGTAAGAACTGCAGAAGATTCATGGCATGAGGAGCCCTTGGTCCTCTCTAACCTGAACCTGATGTTCTTTGTTCTGGTCCAGAGCCTTGCTTCCAGTGTGCCTTACAGCACCTCACTAGATGGGAAAGCCAGGAAAGAGGTGGAGTTGTCAAGAAGATACTCATCTTCTGAGAAGCACTGAGGGGTACTCAGACTCCCCTCCAGGCTCCTGTTTTGCCTCTTCTCCTCAGGGAATCTTGCAAAACCACTGAGTGAACTCCTTACAGATAGGAGAGTGGATTTTTAGTTCTCTCTTGTGATCCTGTGTGATGATTTGCCCTTGAGTCAGTTTTCATGGGAATTCACAATACCTCCTAGAGAACTGCTTCAGCCTCTGGTCTGCTTTGGGGGAGTTCTCCAACTATTCCTGTCTTTTACTTGTTGGGACACTGCTCCATTTTTGGGACAGGATCTCATTTTGAACCAGAGGACAAGATCTTGCTTGTCTTTGAGACAAACATATACTAGCTCACAAGGACTGGTGGGGACTGAGGGAGCAAATAAAACAACCACTCTGTCCTGATCCACATCCCTGGTCCTGCTCATATTGTGCTCAGAGACAGGGCCTGCTTCCCCTCAAGCAATGGCCTAGGGTCTTTCATTGTTACTCCCTTGTACATGTATTCTGTATTCTCTTAGTGCAAATGTAGTCTCTCAGGCTTTCTGCCTCATTGTGCTAACTTAAACCTAGTGCGATAAGGTTGTTGCCTTCATATAATCTATCAAGGCCTAGAGGGTTTTTCGCCTCTGAGACTTACCATGGAATAACTTCACCCCTTCCTGCTTCTTTTGACCTCTGTAAATCTCTCCCATTAAAACAGCTTCCTTGTCTTCTTTTCTTTCTCTGCAGTGCTCTCTCTTATGTAGCCTTTCCCCCCTTTCTACTCATGAGAGTGAGGCATATCCTCTTCTGTCAAATGTTTGTCTGATTCATCACTCTTCCTACCACTCAATTAGACATAACTTTCAAAACTTGTGCTACTTTCTACAATATTAACATTACCTTTATCACTTGGGATTATGTATGTGTATTAAGGGTGAATCATATCACTACTAGGACCATTATTTACCAGGAAACAACAAAATCTCTGGTTTTAGAGTATAATCAAATATCATGCAAGAATTCATGGACAGTGGGCCTACCACTCAGCTATTTGTTTTTCCAGTTTGTATTCTGTGACCAATGCCATGGCCAAAAGCATGTTAGGGCAGAAATGGTTGGTATAGTATGTATATCCCAGTCAAACCTTGCAAGAGTCAAGCAGAAGCAAGGGCAAGAATCATGGGAGAAATGTACTCACCTACTTTTTCTCCGTGGCTTCCTCAGCTTGCCTCCTTATGACCTTCTTAAGAACCACTGCTTTTGGTTGCTGCTACACACCGTGCTCTATAAGGACTTCATCGGGGATCGAGAAAAACAGTCTGGGGACATGATCACAGTGCAAAATGTGGAGGTCATTTCTTAGATGAATTTTTATCTCCCCTTTTTTCTCTTGTGTCAAGTTGACAAAAGTCTTCCAATAGTCTTTCCTTCTCTCAGTGTTAGTTTAGTTCCTTCACACTGAGCAGACTAAGATGCTGTGTTTTCTAAGAAGGTGTGTGGCCCAATGATAGCCTCTACATTTTTTTCAGACCCTTTTTAATTTTTTTATTTTTTGAATCAAGGTTTCTTTGTGTGTCTTTGGTTGTACTGGACCACATGCTGTAGATCAGGCTGGTCTTGAACTCACACAGAGATCCACCTGCCTCTGCCTCTGGACCACTGGTATTAAAGGTGTGTGCCACCATCTCTCAAGTTGTTTCTCAGATTTTTTAAAAAATTAGGTATTTTCCTCATTGACATTTCCAATGCTATCCCAAAAGTCCACCATACCCCCACACACTCCCACTTTTTGGCCCCCGAGTTCCCCTGTACTGGGGCATATAAAGTTTGCAAGTTCAATGGGCCTCTCTTTCCAGTGATGGCCAACTAGGCCATCTTTTGATACATATATAGTTAGAGTTAAGAGCTCTGGGGTACTGGTTAGTTCAAAATGTTGTTCCAACTTTAGGGTTGCAGATCCCTTTAGCTCCTTGGGAACTTTCTCTAGCTCCTCCATTGGGCTCCCTGTGATCCATCCAATAGCTGACTGAGCATCCACTTGTGTGTTTGCTAGGCCCCGGCATAGTCTCACAAGAGACAGCTATATCAGGGTCCTTTCAGCAAAATCTTGCTAGTGTATGCAATGGTGTCAGTTTTTGGAGAATGATTATGGGATGGATCCCTGGATATGGCAGTCTCTATATGGTCCATCCTTTTGTCTCAGCTCCAAACTTTGTCTCTGTAACTCCTTCCATGGGTGTTTTGTTCTCAATTCTAAGAAGGGGCAAAGTGTCCACACTTTGGCCTTCGTTCTTCTTGAGTTTCCCGTGTTTTGCAAATTGTAACTTATATCTTGGGTATTCTAAGTTTCTGGGCTAATATCCACTTATCAGTGAGTACATATCATTTGAGTTCTTTTATGTTGGGATACCTCACTCAGGATAATACCCTCCAGGTCCAACCATTTGCCTAGGAATTTCATAAATTCATTCTTTTTAATAGCTGAGTAGTACTCCATTGTGTAAATGTACCACATTTTTTGTATCCATTCCTCTGTTGAGGGGCATCTAGGTTCTTTCCAGCTTCTGGCTATTATAAATAAGGCTGCTACAAACATAGAGAAGCATGTTTCTTTCTTACTAGTTGGAACATCTTCTGGATATATGCCCAGGAGAGGTATTGTGTGATCCTCCAGTATTACCATGTCCAATTTTCTGAGGAACCACCAGACTGTTTTCCAGAGTGGTTGTACAAGCTTGCAATCCCACCAACAATGGAGGTGTGTTCCTCTTTCTCCACATCCTTGCCAGCATATCATGTCACCTGAATTTTTATCTTAGCCATTCTGACTGGTGTGAGATGGAATCTCAGGGTTGTTTTGATTTGTATTTCCCTGATGATTAAGGATGCTGAGCATTTTTTCAGGTGTTTCTCAGCCATTCAGTATTCCTCAAGTAAGAATTCTTTGTTTAGCTCTTAGCCCGTTTTTTTTTAATGGGGTTATTTGATTTTCTGGAGTCAACCTTCTTGAGTTCTTTATATATATATATTGGATATTAGTCCCCTATATGATTTAGGATAGGTAAAGATCCTTTCCCAATCTGTTGGTGGCCTTTTGGTCTTATTGACAGTGTCTTTTGCCTTACATAGGCTTTGCAGTTTCATGCGGTCCCATTTGTCAATTCTCGATCTTACAGCACAAGCCATTGCTATTCTATTCAGGAATTTTTCCCCTAGCCAATATCTTCGAGGATTTTCCCCACTTTCTCCTCTATAAGTTTCAGTGTCTCTGGTTTTATGTGGAGTTCCTTGATCCACTTAGATTTGACCTTTGTACAAGGAGATAGGAATGGATCAATTCGAATTCTTCTACATGATAATCACCAGCTGTGCCAGCATCATTTGTTGAAAATTCTGTCTTTTTTCCACTGGATAGTTTTAGCTCCCTTGTCGAAGATCAAGTGATCATAGGTGTGTGGGTTCATTTCTGGGTCTTCAATTCTATTCCATTGGTCTACTTGTAGTCACTATACCAGTACCATGCAGTTTTTATCACAATTGCTCTGTAGTACAGCTTTAGGTCCGGTATGGTGATTCCACCAGAGGTACTTTTATCCTTGAGAAGAGTTTTTGCTATCCTAGGTTTTTTGTTATTCCAGATGAATTTGCAGATTGCTCTTTCTAATTTGTTGAAGAATTGAGTTGGAATTTTGGTGGGGATTGCATTGAATCTATAGATTGCTTTTTGCAAGATAGCCATTTTTACAGTATTGATCCTGCCAATCCATAAGCATGGGAGATCTTTCCATCTTCTGAGATCTTCTTTAATTTCTTTCTTCAGAGACTTGAATTCTTAGCATACAGATCTTTCACTTCCTTAGTTAGAGTCACGCCAAGGTATTTTATATTATTTATGACTATTGAGAAGGGTGTTGTTTCCCTAATTTCTTTCTCAGCCTGTTTATTCTTTGTGTAGAGAAAGGCCATTGACTTGTTTGAGTTAATTTTATATCCAGATAATTCACCGAAGCTGTTTACGAGGTTTAGGAGTTCTCTGGTGGAAGTTTTAGGGTCACTTATATATACTATCGTTATCATCTGCAAAAAGTGATATTTTGACTTCTTCTTTTCCAATTTGTATCCCCTTGATCTCCTTTTGTTGTCGAATTCTTCTGGCTAGGACTTCAAGTACTATGTTGAATAGGTAGGGAGAAAGTGGGCAGCCTTGTCTAGTTCCTGATTTTAGTGGGATTGCTTCCAGCTTCTCATCTTTTACTTTGATGATGGCTACTGGTTTGCTGTAGATTGCTTTTATCATGTTTAGGTATGGGCCTTGAATTCCTGATCTTTCCAAGTCTTTTATCATGAATGGGTTTTGGATTTTGTCAAATGCTTTCTCCGCATCTAACAAGATGATTATGAGGTTTTTGTCTTTGAGTGTGTTTATATAATGGATTACGTTGATGGATTTCCCTATATTAAACCATCCCTGCATCCTTGGAATAAAACCTACTTGGTCAGGATGGATGATTGTTTTAATGTGTTCTTGGATTCAGTTACCGAGAATTTTATCGAGTATATTTGCATCGATATTCATAGGGAAATTGGTCTGAAGTTCTCTATCTATCTTTCTGTGGTTTAGGTATCAGAGTAATTGTGGCTTCATAGAATGAGTTAGGTAGAGTACCTTCTAATTCTATTTTGTGGAATAGTTTGTGCAGAACTGGAATTAGATCTTCTTTGAAGGTCTGGTAGAACTCTGCACTAAACCCATCTATCTGGTCCAGGCCTTGTTTTGGTTGGGAGACTATTAATAACTGCTTCTATTTCTTTAGGGGATATGGGACTGTTTAGATCATTAACTTGATCCTGATTTAACTTTGGTACCTGGTATCTGTCTAGAAATTTGTCCATTTCATCCAGGTTTTCCAGTTTTGTTGAGTATAGCCTTCTGTAGAAGGATGTGATGGTGTTTTGGATTTCTCAAGGATCTGTTGTTATGTCTCCCTTTTCATTTCTGATTTCATTAATTAGGATGCTGTCCCTGTGCCCTCTAGTGACTCTGCCTAAAGGTATATCTACCTTGTTGATTTTCTCAAAGAACCAGCTCCTTGTTTGGTTGATTTTTTGAAAAGTTCTTCTTGTTTCCACTTGGTTGATTTCACCCCTGAGTTGGATTATTTCCTGCTGTCTACTCCTCTTGGGTGAATTTGCTTCCTTTTTCTAGAGCTTTTAGGTATATTGTCAATCTGCTAGTGTGTGCTCTCTCTAGTTTCTGTTTGGAGGCACTCAGAGCTATGAGTTTCCCTCTTAGAAATGCTTTCATAGTGTCCCATAAGTTTGGGTATGTTGTGGGTTCATTTTCATTAAACTCTAAAAAGTCTTTAATTTCTTTCTTTATTCCTTCCTTGACCAAGGTATCATTGAGAAGAGTGTTCATTTTCCACGTGAATGTTGGCTTTCCATTATTTATGTTGTTATTGAAGATCAACCTTAGTGCATGGTGGTCTGATAGGATTCATGGGATGATTTCAATATTTTTGTATCTGTTGAGGCCTGTTTTGTGACCAATTATATGGTCAATTTTGGAAAATTTACCATGAGGTGCTGAGAAGAAGGTATATCCTTTTGTTTTAGGACAAAATGTTCTGTAGATATTTGTTAAGTCCATTTGTTTCATAACTTCTGTTAATTTCACTGTGTCCCTGCTTAGTTTCTATTTCCACGATCTGTCCATTGAAGAAAGTGGTGTGTTGAAGCCTCCCACTATTATTGTGTGAGGTGCAATGTGTGTTTTGAGCTTTACTAAAGTTTCTTTAATGAATGTGGCTGCCCTTGCATTTGGAGCATAGATATTCAGAATTGAGAGTTCCTCTTGGAGGATTTTACTTTTGATGAGTATGAAGTGTCCCTCCTTGTCTTTTTTGATAACTTTGGGTTGGAAGTCGATTTTATCCGATATTAGAATGGCTACTCCAGCTTGTTTCTTCAGACCATTTGCTTGGAAAATTGTTTTCAGCCTTTCACTCTGAGGTAGTGTCTGTCTTTTTCCCTGAGATGGGTTTCCTGTAAGCATCAGAATGTTGGGTCCTGTTTGTGTAGCCAGTCTGTTAGTCTATGTCTTTTTATTGGGGAATTGAGTCCATTGATATTAAGAGATATTAAGGAAAAGTAATTGTTGCTTCCTATTTTTCTTGTTGTTAGAGTTGGCATTCTGTTCTTGTGGCTGTCTTCTTTTTGGTTTGTTGAGGGATTACTTTCCTGCTTTTTCTAGAGTGTGGTTTTCGTCCTTGTATTTTTTTTTTTCTGTTATTATCCTTTGAAGGGCTGGATTCATGGAAAGATAATGTGTGATTTTGGTTTTGTCATGGAATACTTTGGTTTCTCCATCTATGGTAATTGAGAGTTTGGCTGGGTATAGTAGTCTGGACTGGCATTTGTGTTCTCTTAGGGTCTGTATAACATCTCTCCAGGATCTTCTGGCTTCCATAATCTCTGGTGAAAATCTGGTGTAATTCTGATAGGCCTGCCTTTATATGTTATTTGACCTTTCTCCCTTACTGCTTTTAATATTCTGTCTTTATTTAGTGCATTTGTTGTTTTGATTATTATGTGTTGGGAGGAATTTTTTTTCTGGTCTAGTCTATTTGGAGTATTTTAGGCTTCTTGTATGTTCATGGGCATGTCTTTCTTTAGGTTTGGGAAGTTTTCTTCTATAATTTTGTTGAAGATATTTGCTGGCCCATTAGTGGAAAATCTTCATTCTCATCTACTCCTATTATCCGTAGGTTTGGTCTTCTCATTGTGTCCCGGATTTCCTGGATGTTTTGAGTTAGGATCTTTTTTCATTTTGTATTTTCTTTGATTGTTGTGCCAATGTTCTCTATGGAATCTTCTGCACCTGAGATTCTCTCTTCCATTTCTTGTATTCTGTTGCTGATGCTCGCATCTATGGTTCCAGATTTCTTTCCTAGGGTTTCTATCTCCAGCGTTGCCTCACTTTGGGGTTTCTTTATTGTGTCTACTTCCCTTTTTAGGTCTTGGACGGTTTTATTCAATTCCATTACCTGTTTGGTTGTGTTTTCCTGGAATTCTTTAAGGGATTTTTGTGCTTCCTCTTTAAGGTCTTCTACCTGTTTAGCAGTGTTCTCCTGTATTTCTTTAAGTGAGTTATTAAAGTCCTTCTTGATGTCCTCTACCATCATCATGAGATATGCTTTTAAATCAGGGACTATCTTTTCGGGTGTTTTGGGGTGCCCAGGACTGGGTGGGGTGGGAGTGCTGCGTTCTGATGATGGTGAGTGGTCTTGGTTTCTGTTAGTAAGATTCTTATGCTTGCCTTTCGCCATCTGGTAATCTCTGGAGTTAATTGTGGTAGTTGTCTCTGGTTAGATCTTGTTCATCAGGTGTGTATGTAAGCCTCTATCAGCAGACCGGGGAGACTAGCTCTCTCCTGAGTTTCAGTGTTCAGAGTACTCTCTGCAGGCAAGCTCTCCTCTTGCAGGGAAGGTGCCCAGATATCTGGTTTTCGAACGTGCCTCCTGGTAGACATTGTGATCCACTAACAGAGGTCTTAAGATCCCGTGGAGTGTCCTGTGTATACCTTGAGGGTGTCTGCAGACTCCATGCCCAAGGAACCCCAGTGCTGGTGAGGATAGGAAGGGACTTGTGCCCCTGATCAGGCCGGGTTTTTTGCTTCCCTAATTAATGCAGGTCCCGCGCGATTGGATTGGTGCAGCAGCTGTGTTCCACTCACCAGAGGTCTTAAGATCCCGTGGCAGGTTCTGTGGGTACCTTGGGGGTGTCCAGAGACTTCGTGCCCAAGCTATCCCGGTGCTGGCGGGGACGGAAAGGGCTACATTTTTTTAATGGCGATCTGTGGTTGATTTTCGTTTGAAAAATCTAGAAGAATGCTGGAAAATGATGCAATGAATTCCTATCACTTTCCAAATTGAAGACAGTTTATGGTGTTTAGTCTGCCAGTCAGAAGCCTCTCTCTGCAAGGAAGTGGGGGCAGGGGGTGTGCTGAGAAATGATAAAAATGTAAGGAAGCATTGGGGGCTTTGACAGGAGGACCAGCCCTGGCGCCCACAGTGCGAACAGTTCTTTCTTGCCTGTTGCTGACCAAAGGCTTAACAAAAAAACTGCTTCTGGCCTTTGGTTGGGGTTTTGTTACTTTTGTTGCCACCTCCTGGTCACTGTTCTCTGAAGTTTTTACTTTCTCCTTGCTATCACTGCCCCTGTCCCTGCACATGACTGCTTCCACTCTGTTCTCCTCTGAAAGACTCACAGCTGGCATCCTGCTGCCTCCTGCTGCCTCCATATCCTTCCAGGGCTCCCTCTTGCTCTGGCTGCTCAGTGGCCATGGTGAGCTGCCAGCATCTCAAATCATGCCACTCCTCCTATATTTCTGTGACTGCTTAAGTGCAGACATCAAAACCAACTCCTAGTTTTCCTTTAAGGAGGGCCATCCCCTTCAGTTTGTCATCGATGCTCTCAGTCAAGCTGCTCCTTAAGTTTTTGCCAAGCATAACCGATACTGGGCATCTCAATAGAGCTCCACAGGATCATGGTCACAAAGCATGCTTGCAAGTTGATCAGGGAGCGCTGGATGACTGATGTGGCCCTTGAAATGTGGACCAGAGCTGCTGCCAGGGCCTCTCTAGTTCCTTTCTCCTCAATCGGCTTCTCAGTTGACTATTGAACTGTCCAGTGAGAGTGGGAAACACAGGGTCCAAAGCCTGATGGCATCTTTGCTGGAGGCTTTTATGATTTCTGTTGCAGAAGGAACACCCATCAATTTCAATGTAATTCCTGCTTTCTGCTCCACTTGAACTAACTGGTACTCTTTTCTGCTGATAAAAGCAGGTGCATACTTCTATCCTTCCATCTCTGTCTGTTCACCCTGAATCATGAATGGAAGACCCCACATCCTTTAGTGGACAGCTCTGAACAACCAAGTAAACCTCAGGGATGTCGAACCCAGGGGCAGCAACATTGGTTGCCACCAAAATTCCAAAATTGCCATTTTGGAAATCTTTCCAGTGTGATTTCCCTTTGCTTCTGTGGAATGTTTTCAAGTCAGCACCAGACATTCTGCTTCATGCATGTATTCTGCACCAGCTCCTGGGCATCCTTCTTGGTTCCACAGAAGATGGTTGTGTGCCCTGATGACCACTGTACACCAGGATCACGTCCCAATCCCTGCTGTGCTCTGTCCAGTGACACTTAATCGTCAGGTGCTTCACAATTATAAGTGATTTCTGAGTCTTTATACCAATCAGGTCCACCTGTTCGTATGTAGATCTCATGGAGTTTTTAGAACAATAAATACCCAAAGTAGGGCAAGTTGCAGAGAAAAGTAATGTTTGGGGGTTGTCTTCAGAATCTTTCTTGTATGCCACACATAAAATTTCTTCCACCAGATAAGCAGAACCCGTATCCAACATCTGGTCCTCTTTATGCAGGAAAACATGTTTAAGTTTGGTAAGGTCTAGCTTGCCATTCTGCAAGTTTTCTTTATAATGACCTGGGGCCCCAACCAGGATATCGATCCTACTCTGTCTTCATTCAATTTGAACTCAGTAGGGAGTTCCATTATAAAAACAAGTTACTGATAGCATTTTGTTTCAGTCCCTGATGTCTTTCCTCACTTGATTTGCTAATTCTCTTGTAGGTGCTGGACTAGTACCTGACAGGCTTGGCCTCTCTTCTTCTCTTGTAGCCCACATTGAAGTTTCTCAGTCAAAGAGATAGCAAAGAATAAGGCCTTTCTTGGTCCTGACCATGCTTGAGCATTTAAGTCTTTCCCTCTCTCTACATGGTGGAAAATTTTGGCTTGTGTAGGAAAACGAAGTTCACCTTGGGAGCTCTGAGAAGCGTGACATTCTCTTCAGATGTGGGAAAATTAGAAAAATCTCCTTTCTGCTCCATGGGTATTTACTTTTCTGTCTCACTACAACTTTTTTTTTTGTTCGTCTCAACTATTTAATGCAAAAGTATAATAAAAATATTGGGGGTTTCAGTTCTTAATATATTCTTGGATTGTTGGCCTTCCAGAGAGCATTATTTCCAACTGTTGAATACTTAGCTGACTGTTCTGACCCAAAGACAGTTTGTTTAACTTTGAAAAGACTTTGTTCCATTGGCTTTTAGCAGCTAATGTATCAAGAGAATTAAATAGAAACATGTCAACGTCTGAGCTAACAGAGAGTAACATGCCAGAAACAGCTGGGGCAGACATGAGAGCAAACAATCCTAATATTACTTTTCCCTTGTAACAATAGTAAGACTTGGACATGGTTATACTTTCATTATTGAATTTTAAAGCAATCACATCCAAATAAATGTATATCATTGAAAGATGTTCACATACCTTATGCCTGCTTAAGCACAGCTTTTTGTCCACCAGCCCCTGGCACATGTGGACAGAATCCTCTGATTCTCAAGCTAATGTAGGTCTGTCTGTCTTTTTGTAGAAGATAACCTGAAACTTCAAACCTCACCAAGCTGGGACTCTGGTACTGGAGACACCAGGACAAAACCAGTGGTTCTCAAACTTGAGCTTGCATGCCAGTCACGGGAATGGTTTGAAAATCACCCTGCTAGTCCCTGTTAATGAAACCCCCAGATCTCTACCTTGAGAGATTACCTGGGGTATGGCTGTACTTCTGACAGTGCCTGGGGAACCCTACTTTGAGAACCACTGGCTCACCTAGGCACTGAGCACCAACAATCCCATTGCTGTTTAGTCACACCAGCTACTGTCCACTATTCAACTGCTGGGGCTGTGTGGAGCTGGTCCTTTGACTGCATTGTTCAAATCTTCTGGTGTCGAGAGAAATCTGGGTCTGCTCACAGGGCACTCCCCTGCTAGCCCACAATGCACTTTACAACTAAAGCCATATACAGTATAATTGAATTGATTTACTTAATGCTGAAAAACTTACCCTAGCGGAGGATTTAAAATTCAAAGGTATGTCTTGGTGTCGTCCTTGGCAATGAAATGTTTTCTTCAAAATGACTTCACTGTTACTTCTCATACGAAACATTCTATGAGGTAAACAGGCTCTTGTACTTCAAGGACAGGTGGCAGGAGCTGTGGTCACTCCAGGACTCTAAAGCAGGGTCTGGGCATAAGAGCCCTGAGCAGCTGGAAAAAAAAGGCCTTCCTCAAGTTTAGAAGGAAGGGATCCTATGAATCCTTGAAGGAGGCCCCAGAAACAAGCTTTTCAGTAGGGCTGGGAAGTAGCCATTTTGAGTTTGTTGCAAGATCACAAACAAAAGAAGTAGACAGCTTCAAGGCATATACAGGATGGCTTCTAGGCCCCCTGCCATACCCTAAGTAGCTTGCTGCGCCAGGCTAGCTAGCATGTCTTATATTTAGTGAAAGGAGATCTGCAATCCTGGTGGAAGTCCTCAGCATCTACTGCCTCATCTCACCACTGCACTCGACCTTGAACTCAAAAGCATCTTCCAAGTCAGGTGTACTATAAGTGTTCCCAGGAACGAAAGGCAGGCCCCATCTGAACCTGTTTCCCTTCCATTAACTGCTTTCCTAATCACAGGGGACAGCAATGTTCCAGGAGAGCCTGTCCACACAGCCCAGGCTGGGGCCAGGCTAAGATGAAGCAAGCATTACTGAGGGCTTGAAATGGCTGTTGTCAGGTAAGTGGAAGCTCATGTCGTCACTGTGTGCAAATGAGGGGCTCATCTTAAGTGGCTCATTTGGGAGCAGGCCTGGTGGTGGTCTCTGGCCTCCACAGCAGAGGGTTCTGTGCACACCCTCCCTCCTGGTAAAGTGCCTGGGCTGTGCTTGGGGTGTCAGCTGGGGGGAGGAGGCAGCAGTGGCCTCAGCAAAAGGGTGTCATCAATAGCCCTCCTGAGTAAAGCTTGTGTCACCAGGGATAAGTTGGTGGAAGGAACACAGGGCTCCTGGCTCCCACTCATAACAGCTTCTAAACCCACTCAGAGAAAGGCTCATGAAATAAAGGGGACTTATCCAAGGTGGGGGGCAGTCTTCAGAGGAACACAAAGGCAAGCTGTCTTCTGAAAGGATTAGTTTAGACTATGATATAAAGACACATGCCCATCTCACCAATGAGTCCAATGTAAGACTGCTACTATTGCATCTTTCAGAGGGCCATGAAAAAAATTTAAGCCTTGAAAAAAGAATTCAATTTCTTTAAAAGAGCAATAATGTTGGGGGAGATCCACAATCATTTGGCTCACAAGCTACTTTAGCATCATCTGGCCGCAGGAAGCATCCCTGGATATCTACCCACTTTCTGTGAGGAAATTTAAAATCCTTTTCTTTAGGACCTTGTCCAGATAAGTGGGAAGGCGACTTTTAGAGGGGATCTCTCATCACTTCTGGAGGTGATCTTTAATTATCATAGTCTTCACAGTCAAATAGCATGCAGGACTCAAATTCAAAGACCTATAGAGAACCTTTTTGCAATCTGACAGAAGCTCCAACCCAGGAAAGTTCTCAATGGCTGCAAACTCGCTGTCTTTGCCATCCTCCTTCCCCGTTCTGAAGCTGGCCAGGTTTTTGTTCTCCTTCCTCCTCTTCCATTTGTGTCTGTCAGCCTCATATTCGGCTGACTCCTCCATCTTCTTAATCCCATTGCATGGGTACCGCTGTAGCTCTCAGATCATGGCGCGAAACATCTTCTCTTTGTGCATGTTTTCAAATAAATCATCAAATTCTTTGCAGAGCATGAACTGGTAGAGTGGCCTTAGTTTTAGCTGCAGCTCTTTCTCCTCCTTGGTGATCTTTCTCTTTAATGTCTTTCTTCTTTTCTTTCTTGTCCTTGCCCAGGAAGGCTGGTACCATGTTATACTCTTGGGCAATATTCTTCCGGAGCTGCCTCTCCTTCAGCTTCCACACATGCATGTCTACATGGGCACTCTTGAGCTCGGTCTCCCTCCCCTCCCCCTGCCCCTCCCACTGCCCCTCCCTCTCCCTCTCCTCCTCCTCCTTCTAGGAGTTCACAGAGTGAATGCTGGTCATACTCGATCTCATAGTCATCTTGCAGGGGCTTTTAACCCAGCTGCTGCTACTCAGCCACAGAGATTTCCAATGGGGGCAAAGGTGTGGTAAGACTAGGCTAGAGAGGACCCCCACTGGGGGCTGCTGTGATCTGTCACCCGGTTGGAGATGATGCCAGGGATGCAGACTTTGCCTAATTTCCCGTGGGTATACATGCTAACAGAGTGCTCCATCACTTCCTGGGTAGTCCATGAAGCACCAACATGCGCAGCCATGCCCAGTTACTGAAGCTGAACTGCTCTATGGTGTCCAGCTGCCCTTGGCCTCAGGACCCCGGAGTGTGAATCATCCAGCGTCCACCAGATGGCAGCCCTGGTAGCGGTGGTGGTAGCTGAGCTGAGCGCTGGGCTAGAAGCACTCAGAGCACAGCTCAATGTCCTGGCACTCTGTGCAGCGGAAGTGCAGCGGGTTCACCTTGGCCAAGCAGTACATGCAGTACTTCTTACCCAGCTCTGACATCTACCCCTGCTTGCCCTCAGCGACCTTACCACGGTCCTCAGACTAGCGCCATCTGCTGGGTCGCTGTGCTATCTGCGCCTGCGCGTTTGCAGGTCGCCACCAAGGCTGCCCCTGTCTTGGTGCCTCTGGAGCCAACCCTGCAGGCTGTGCCCTACCTCTGCAGGCATGTGCTCTCTGGTCCAGCCAGGCCACTACAGCTGTCTTCCTGCCCCATTGCGCCGTCGCCCCGTTATCGCTACTACGTTCTTTCTTCCTATTTTATTTTATTGTTTTAATTGGATATCTTAGTTCTTTACTTCTCAAACGTTATGCCCTTTCACAGTTTCCCCTCTGCAACCTCCCATGCCATCCATACTTACTCTGTTTCTATGGGGGTGCTCCCCCAACCACCTACCCACCCCCACCTCACTGGCCCAGCATTCCTCTACACTGAGGCATCGAGCCTGCACAGGAACAGGGGCTTCTTTACCAAGAGCTTCACTGGAGTTGGAGTTCGGGTTGTAATTGGACAGTTAATTCTTTAGTTTGGGGCTTTTCTCTCTGTCTCCATTTGCTTCCTTCATTTTCTTCATCTTCTTGGGCTTAGGGACCTCTGCCTCTTCTTCAGAAGGCTGTTCATTTTTTATCTTTTTGGTTTTTAGCAGTGGCTGCTTCCTTCTCAAGGGACTCCTTTTTCTTCATGGAGGATTTGCTTTTAGAAGCAGTGTCATCTTGAGGCACCTCCACCTGCTTCTTGGCCTTCTTGGATTTCGGGTCTCCACGCCATTTTCAGAAGGCTCCTTCTTTTTAACTGCTTTCTCTTTGGTGGAAGCAGCCTCCCCCCATTCCTCCTGGTGCTTCTTTGGTCTTCGATTTTGGCTTCTCTTTTCTAGTTTTCTTCTCTCTTGGTTTAGGCAGCATCTCCAAGGTTCCTCTGTCCAGTCTGATCCCAACTTAGACGCAGGCCTACTGGTTTCCTCAAATGCTTGTAAAGGAGAGCAAGCGACAGAGCAGCCTTCTACTTGTGATCTAGCCTGCATCTTCAACAGTTTCTTCCCCTGGCATGCAATGACTCTTACTTCCCCTGAACTGTCACAGTGAGAGTTTCTATTGCTGTGAAGAGACACCATGATCCAGGCAATATTTTGCTGCCTTGTCATGTACAGTATTTATTGTGGCTGGCTCAATGGTTCTGAGTTTCAATCCAAATTGTTATGGTGGGAAGAATGGCAGCCTCTAGACAGGCATAGCACTGAGGTGCTGAGTGTTGTACATCATGTTCCAAAGGCAAACAGAAAACTGCCTTCCAGGAAGGAAGGAGGAGAGTCTCCAAGCACACCCATACAGTGACACATGTACTCCAATAACGACACACCTTCAATAGTGCCACTCCCTGTGCCAAGCATGTGCCAACCAGTTTCCCAGCTCTGTGTCCTCCCAACTCCATTTTTTAGCCCACATTTTCTTGATATGAAGTGATCTTTCTGAACATAAGTGCTTCACTATGGGCACCTTGGCTACCCAGAAATTAACCTTATTTGAGTACTGTGACAGCTGCTTAGATGGAAAGAAATAGGCATGTATGTGTGTGTGTTTTAGAGAGATTTTGTCAAAATTATTTAATTGCTCACACTCAGTGTTTTCTGGAACCTTTCCTCAGGCTGCATTTCCAGCTATATCAAACTGAGAAAGCAACTAGATTCCCAAACTTCAGCTGTCTGGGATTCCTGACCATGGTCACAATGAAATCCGTTGCTCTTTCTGCTAACACCCTATTCTTCCCACCACTATATCATCGTCATCACCTCTGAGCCAGGACAAACCACCCTTTAGGTTGCTTTTCTTCAATATTTTCTCATGACGGGAGAAAAGTAAGTCATAAAATCCACTTTCCACACTAGAGTTTTCCACTAGCCATATGTCTTTGCCCCTTTCCAAGTCACTAAGGTATTACCAGTGCCCCCCAAACTTTGCAGAGAAACCGAGGCTTTAAGACAACAGACTCTTCCACTGACTTTTCTCCCCTCTCCTATCTCCATCAATTAAATCTAAGGTAAAGCAGCTCAGGGTCCAGTCTTTAGCCTCAGTTGAGGTTGTGACCTGTGAATGTGCATCTCTACATGGATTACCCCACCTACCCCATGCTACTGAGTTATCGGTGTGTGATGGTCTCTGCACCAGTACTTGAATGACTTACAGTTTCTAATCCTCTAAATATGGATAAAAGCTTGCCTACTAGAGACAAGGATTACACACAGCTAGTTAGTGGATTCCTCATTCTGCAATCAGATATCTACTAGTCAGACATTAAGTGGGGATCATGATGATAACAGAGACAAAGACAGAATGCTAAGCAGACAGCAAATCTGAAAACACTGAACCTGTCATCAATAGGCTACTTCATTGTTGCCATGAATGCAGTGCTGAGAAGGAATGAAGCCTTCTTCAGTCATGGGCTCCTCAAATGCTATTAGTCTCCTATTAATTTCATGTTTGCCCTGTCAGTCACAGCTCTTTGAGACGATGCAGACAGAGGTCAGTAGATTGCAAGGGTGAACCAGTTCCCCAGCTGAGTCAATATAGTTAATGGCACTGGGCCTCAAGTGCCTTGGAGAAGCATTGGGAAAAGGACTAGTAGACAGAGGTTGGACTGTCTTACAGACTGAAAAGCAAGGTGACAGGTTTGAATACACACATACATGCACCCATGCACACACATGCACATGTGTATGTATGTAAGTATGTATGTATATGTGTATGTGTGATTTCTGCGTGGGCCATCTCCATGACGTCCAGGCATCTTGACATGGGTGAATGTGGCAGTGTCACAAGAAGGCTGAGAGGATCCTAGGGCCCCTTAACTTCCTGCTATAAATAGGCAACCAGAGACTGATTGGCTACAATCTCATTACCTGGACAAGGTCTCAGAAGCAGTTTCCCCTACCTAACCTGTGCTCATGGAGTGCACTCACTGGAGGATAGCAAGCAGGATGGAGATTTCACCCTGGACATGGTGATATCCTACCTGCCATAGTTTGAGGTATACAAAAACAGTCTATGAGGGTCAGCTTCCAGTTCAAAGTGAAAGCAAGAACAAAGGCATAAGACATCAATGTGTATGTGGGTTTTCTGGGTTTTTTTGTTTGTTTTTGTTGTTGTTGTTATTGAAGTCTAGCAATAGTCCAGGGTGATCTGATAGGATGCACGGGACTATTTCAGTCTCCTTGTTGAGGCTTTTAAAATGACTGATTATGTGGAAAGTTTTGGAGAAAGTACCATGAGATTGTGAAAAGGAGGTATATTTTGTTTTAGTATGAAATATTTTGCAGATATCTGTTAAATATGCTTGGTTCATAATCTCTATTAATTTTGGTGTATCTGTGTTTAGTGTCTGTGTCAATGTCCTGTCCATTAGTGAGAGTCGGGTGTTGAAGTCTCTGTCTATTATTGTGTAGGGTTCATTGTGATTTCTTTTTTTTTTTTTTTTAATGTTGTAGTCAAGTTTCTTTTATGAATGTGAGTGTCCTAGCATTTGGGGCATAGATAGATGTTAGCGAATGTCCAGTTTTGGAAGTCTTCCTCAAGTCTCTTCTCTAAAGATCTACTTAGTATTTAGTCCAAGTTTAAAAAGTTCTTCTTGGGAAGAATTTTCTGACACAATTCTCCCCAAAGTCAAGTCCAGTTCATCAACAGCTTCCTTTGAATCAGAGTGGGACCATCTAGAGAAAGGCTGTTGGTTAACGTGTTATGGTTCTTGGAAATGATCTTATATTGGTTCCCAGAACTCATATCCCTGCCTTAACATTCACTTGTAGTTCCAGCTCCAGGTAGATCTAGTGCCCTCTTCTGGTTGACATAGGTGCCTGCACTTACATGCACAGTTTCAAAAAAGAGAAACAGACACAAAGAAAGACACAGAAATAGAAAGAGAGTGAGTGAGCAAGTGAGCGAGAGAATTAAAAACAATGTTTTGAAAAAAGAGGATAGTATTTAGTGTAAAGTTGCAAAAATAAACACTTTATATATTTTTAAAAATATGATAGCAGAACAGAAAATTATCTTTAATACATTTATTCAGAGATAACCACAGTAAATATTGTATTTAATATAGTTTTGAATCATTAAAAACACACACATGTGTTATAATCTGAATTTTTTAACATTTATTTCACTTAGAGCCAGAGATTCCAAACCTTTACACGGTTTCTAATTTTATAATTTTTTATTAGGTATTTTCTTTATTTATTTACACTTCAAATGTTATCTCCTTTCCTGGTTTCCCCTCCCAAAGCCTCCTATCTCCTCTCTCCTCCCCCTGCTCACCAACCCACCCACTCCAGCTTCCTGGCGCTGGCATTCCACTACACTGGGGCATGGGGCCTTCACAGGACCAAGGGCCTCTCTTCCCATTAAGGACCAACAAGGCCATCCTGTGATACATATGTGATTTTCTGTTGTTTTTGTTGTTATTGAAGTCAATCTATAATACTTGGTAATCTGATAGGATGCATGGGACTATTTCAACTTCTTGTATATATAAAGGGAATAAATATTTCATGTAAAGTTCCACAAATAAATACTTTACATAGTTTAAATTTTATGTCAATCTGTGTGGCATGGTGAGAACCCAGGCATTACCATGAGACTCCATGGGGAAAACTAGGGGCTCCAATTTTCATCAACTGAACAAACTTTTCTCAATGCTGGAGGAATATATTTAATCAAAGTAGAGGAAGATAACCCAGAAGTTAATCTGGCATTTGAGTTTATAATTAATAATATAATATGGGTGTGCTGTCATACACTGCAGTGGTTAAGTGCACTGGTTGCTGTTGCAATGGAAGCAGTTCCGAGTCTCAGGACATATACTGTGGCTAAAAACATCTTGAAACTCCATTTCCAATTCATCAACACATTCTTCTAGCTTCTTCACATACCAAACACTGCAGGGGTATACAGCCATCCAGACAAACAAAACACTCACAAATGCCAAATGAAAATTAAAAAGTAAAGAAAGAAATCACATTCCTGCTGTCCAGGGCATCTGTAAAGACACACTGACTAGTGGAAGTGAGACAGGTAAGGAGGGAGACATGTTAGCCCTATGATCTTGTCCTGAGGTCTCCTGACCTTCTGTGCGCCCCTTCTTGTCCCCTTTCCCTCTCACCTGCAGAAAATGTAAGGATGTACATCTAGTACCTTAAGAGCCTGCTGGGACCCTGGCCTCCTCGTCTAAGCTGCATGTCTTCGGCATTTTTCACCCTCCAGAAACATCAGGAGAGGAACCTGAAGTAACAGGCAGGAGGCTGGGCTTTCCCTGGTGATGCAATTTCTTCAACATAACTTAAGACAACTTTGAAGTTCAAAACATGAAAATGAAGCAACAACTACGTGGAATGGCAAGGCCCAGGCTGCCTTCAAGGTCGTGGATGCTCTTGAGCCACTGTGGAGTGGTAAGTGTGAGTCTGCTGTACAAGACTTCAGGGGTAAATACATGAAGAGGCCATTGAAGAAGCATTAGAATTACGGTGATAGACAATGTTTAAAAAGCAGCTGTAACCAAGCACACCCTGCTCTGCTGTAGCTTGGAATATGTTTTATACTTTGTTGTTCACAAGCTTTCTAGCTCTCATCCTAATGACCCCTGATCTTTGGATTTGGAGTTCTGCTCTGTTTGTTTTGCTTAACTTTGTGCTATTTTGAGTGGTATATTGTATATGTGTGTACTGGCTGGTGGTTTGTTGCAACTTGACACAGGCTGGAGTTATCACAGAGAAAGGAGCTTCAGTTTCAAAAGTGCCTTCATGGAATTCAGCTGTGGGCCATATTTTCATTTAGTGATCAAGGAAGGATGGCCCCTTGTGGGTGGTACCATCTCTGGACTGGGAGTCTTGGGTTCTATAAGAAAGCAGGCTGAGCAAGACGGGGGAAACAAGCCAGTAAATAACATCCCTCCAATGGCCTCTGCATCAGCTCCTGCTCCCTGGCCTGCTTGAGTTCCAGTCCTGACTTCCTTTGGTGATGAGCAGCAGTGTGGGAGTGTAAGCTGAGTAAATCCTTTCCTCCCCAACTTGCTTCTCGGTCATGATGTTTGTATAAGAATAGAAACCCTGACTAAGGCAAATTGGTACCAGCATAGTGGGATATTCCTGTGACAACCTGACCATGTTTGGGGGAGGACTGTGGAAAGACTTTGGAATTTTGGGCTAAAAGGTCCATTTGGTGTTAAGAGCTCTGTGGGATGTTGTGTAGGAGCTTGGAAGATAATGTTGAGAACAGTGTAGAAGATGGAGGCTTGGCTTGTGAAATTTCTTTTCAGGGCCGTTGCTATTTTGATTATGAAGATTCTGTGGTTCTGGTTAGCTGGGGCTGAAGAATCAGCAGTGATTAACAAGATACCAGAAATAATAAAGCAAACCTTTGTGTTAGTGCGACTGTTGATGCTGGTTAGCTGGAGCTAAGAAATTAGTGGTGATTAAGAAGAGACCAGCATCACTGAGGTGAAATCTTCTGGGAAGTGTTTTCTGAGAGCATAAAGACTATGTTCCAGAGGTAGCCAAGGTTGTACCTTGTGCTGTGACTGGACTTGGTAATGTGTAAGAGTCACCCAGGTGGTACTGCTTTTGAAGGCATGAAGAGGTCATGCAGAGCAGCTGAAGCTCGGCATTGTGAGAGGCCATGGAAGGTTATTGGTGAAGGTGCAGCCTCAGGTGCAATTGATGGCCCAGGACTGAAGGGGTCATGCAAAGGAGTTGAGGTTTGGCACCATGAAGAGAGCCTATGAGAGGCTGTTGGGTAAGCCTAGTTACACTGGAAAACTGTGGGAACTAATAGTGGATGGGGAAGGAGGGGCAAGGGAGGATAGCCCACATCCAGCCAGAGTTCTTCTATGCTCTGGGCAGGCAGACATGGGAGGGCTGCAAGATGCTTTCCACCCGGCCCCGGGTGGGAATCTAAGCCACTGACCCCACTTGATGGTGGGTGGACACGGGGCAGCCCCAACCGAGGCCCCGGAGCGACACCCTGTAGCCCTGGGGTTACAGGAGTGAGGGCATAGGGGAGAGGTTCCCACACAGGCAAGAATCTGCACAGCGAGCCTTGATGAGCAGAGACTGTCTATGGTTTTAGAGCTTTATTGTAGAAAGGCAGGGGGGAAGAGAAAAGGTGGAAAGAGAGAGAGACTGGCTATGGCCAAGAGGAAAGAAGGGGAAAAGGAGAGGGAGGGAGGGAGGGAGGGAGGGAGGGAGGGAGGGGGAGAGAGAGAGGGAGAGAGAGAGAGAGAAAGAAAGGCTAGAGAATAGGAGGGAGAGAGAGAGGAGAGAGGAGATGAGAAGACAAAGAGAGAGGAGAGAGGAGATCCTAAGGGGAGTAAGAGCAAGAGAGCAAGAGGAGTGAGTGAGTGAGGAGGGGCCAAACAGCCCCTCTTATAGTGGGCTGCTTTATCTTACTGTTGCTAAGTAACTGGGGAAGAGTTTAGCCTGAAGGTCTGAAGCTTGGGACATTGCCTAAGGGACTACTAACCATGCTTCTCTTGTTGGGGCTGAGGGGGCTGTAACTTAGACAGGAGCCAGTGTTCCAGGAGCATGAGGGAACGCCTACCATGCCATGTAGGTGAATTATCACCACCGGGTCCTGGGGTTCACCATGTAGCCTCAACTGGAAACCAGGCTGTCTTTGCATAGCCCAATGCCCCACAGAAACCAGCAGTCTTGGAGATTCCAGTACTATGATATGATCACCAAGAATAGCAGCATCAGTGGCATACTGGTGGCTGGATACCAGAAGAAAAGCTGTGTGCTACAAAGGGCAGGGCTGGTAAAGTCACCCAAGCCCTTGGTAGAGCCTAGAAGATGGTGAGTGGATCCCAGACATTGGACTGTTGCAGTTTGATTTTGCTTTTGATTGTGACTGTGCCCTGATATTTTTCCCTCTTGAAAGAAGAAAGTATTTTAGTGGAGCCTGCATTTAAGAGACTTTTAATTGTAAAAAGAATTTGGATTTTAAAAGATATTGGATATTTTCAAGGGATTGAACTTTTAATATGTTAAGTCTGTGGACTTTTAAAGCTATTTAGATCTTGGGGATGAATAAAAAAGTAAGGGTTCAGGCTTGATAGTGATGTGTTTGTGTGTCAAGTTGACAAGGGGTCAATTGTACTGGCTGGTTTTATGTATCAACTTGACACAGGCTGGAGTTATCACAGAGAAAGGAGCTTCAATTGGGGAAGTGCCTCCATGAGATCAAGCTGTGGGGCAAGCTGAGAAGTCCAGGAGAAGCAAGCCAGTAAGTAACAGCCCTCCATGGCCTCTGCATCAGTTCCTGCTTCCTGACCTGCTTGAGTTCCAGTTCTGACTTCCTTTGGTGATGAACAGCAGTGTGGAAGTGTAAGCTGAATAAATCCTTTCCTCCCCAACTTGATTCTTGGTCATGATGTTTGTGTAGGAATAGAAACCCTGACTAAGACTGTGTGTGTGTGTGTGTGGGGGGGTGTATTTTTGTGTGTGTTTGTGTGAATTTCACTTCACAACTCACAATCCCACTAACTCACCCTACCCTACAGTCCTTTCTTCACCCTTGTCCCCTTTCCCCAATTATAGGGGGACAATGATGTTGAACCTGTAGTTCACCACCATGGGTTCCTCACTTTTTGCCTGCAATGTTCCTTATGATGACTGTTTGGTGTGGTACAAGGCCTCTGCTACTCTATCAACACTTTAATTTCTATAGGACTCCTCTCAGATTTCTTGTTGTCATGGAGATCATCTGTGTCCCAGAGGTCCTGGAGTTTTGGATCTGTAGGACAGCCCCCTTCATGTACTCCAGAAGTTCATCAATATTGGAGTCTACCAAAAGACCATCACTAACAAAGACCACAGAGACCAATATCACTGTAAACCTGAAGAGATTTTTGTTTTGTTTTGTTTTGTTTTTTAATCCAACAGGTTTTGGAACCCTCCACCCCTCAGCACACAGGCAAGAGGAGAGATCCAGAATGAACAAAGAACGCGATTTTTATACCTTGTAGGGGCAGATTTAGGCAACAGAGCTAGCTAGCTTATTCTAATTGGTATAGCAAGTAACCGTTTCTGGCATTGGTTGGTTTGCATAGGGTGACTACCCTTAGCTAAATACGACTGAAGGGATCACTTTCTCTGATGACTTGGGCCTGTAGTTACTTTATCCTCTTGTCTGCTGGGGCTGGGGCACTGGGATTCACCTGCTATGGCGTGGTCTAAGGTCAGGAACCACAGGGACTGCTTGGTGTCTGTGGGCTTTGGGGGGATTATTTGAAGTCCTTCTCCATCTGGCTGTGTGTAGAGAAGTAGGAAGCCAGGATTTGCTTAGAAGCCTGGGCTTCATCCTGGGTTAGATCTCTGAGCTAAGAGAACCTTTCCAAGTGGTACCTCCACAGAGAGATCCAGAGGCCATAGAAGTGGTAGGAGGGATGGGAAATGGGTTAGTGGGTGAGAATGCATTATCAGAACCTAAGAGGGCAACTCATACCCCAAGCATGATTCTCACCAATGTGTCTGGCTCAGGTTTAGCTTTCCGTCTGGTTTCAAGAGGCTGTTCCAGCAGCTGATTTGTGCCTGCTTCTGTGAAAAAAAAATTCATGTCAGACAGAGTCAAGTCAGGCTGTGGTCTCCTGGCAGATTTCCTGGTTTGATGATGCATGGAAAGATAATGGGATACACTTGAACCTCATGTTGAGGGGCACAATGTTTGTTAATCTTGGGAGGAAGGAACAGCTAGGAATAGAGAGTCCTCTAAATGGGTACAGATATTGAATATATGTCAGCCATTGTCTCTGCTGGCTTGGAACTTTGTTTCCCATGATATTGTAACGTCTGTAAAGCCTAAGAGAAGCTGGAGGCTGCTCCTCAGTACTGACTGGACAGCCTTCTCCAATTCTTTTTTCTTTTTCTATTTTTATTTATTAATCACTCCATTCATTTACATCTCAAATGATATTCCACTTTCAGGTTACCCTTCCACAAACCCCCATCCCACAACTGACCTCTCCCCCTCCCCCTTGCCTCTATGAGTGTGCTCCTCCAACCAACCACCCTTTCCCACCCCTGTGTTCCAGCATCCCCCTAAGCTGGGGCATCAAACCTCCTGAGGACAGAGGGCCTCCCCTCCCTCTCTGCTACATATCTGAAGCCATACATAATGTCCTGTACACTTTTGGTTGGTGATCTAATCTCTGGGAGCTCTGGGTGGTCTGGCCAGTAGATGTTGTTCTTCCTATGGGGTTGCAACCCCCCTTCATTTCTCCAGTACTTCTGACAGCTCCCCCAACAGGGTCTCTTAGTTCAGTCTGAAGATTGGCTCCAAGCATACACATCTGCATTGGTCAGTTGCTGGCTGGACCTCCCAAGTTACAACCATACCAGATTTCTCTCCACAAAAACCTCTTGACAAGGGCAACAGTGTCAGTTTTGTTGTCTGCAGCCGCAATGGATCCCAAGTAGGGGCAGTCTCCAGATGGCCCTTTTTTCAGTCTCTGCTCAAATTATTTGTCTCTTTTCTTCCTTTTGACAGGATCATTTCTGTGTTAAAACCTTGGAGATGGGTGGATGGGCCTACCTACTGCAGGTGGTCTCTACGGGGTTCTGCCTCCCCCTTCTCTGCACATTTTGGCTAAAGTCATCCCCGTTGTGTCCTGAGAACCTCTCACTTCCCTGGTGTCTGGGACCTTCCAGTGGCTGTCTCTAGTTCCTCATCCCCTCCCTGTTACATGTCTTTATTCCATTTCCTGACCCTCTCTAGCCCTCTCCCATCCCCTTTAGTAACAGATATGCCTGCCTTATTTCCTTCCCTCCTCTCTGCCTACCAGGTCCCTGTCTCCCTCTCCTTCCTGCAATCATCTTGGTCCAACCTCAATGCAGGACTGAAGCATCCACACCCTGGTCTTCCTTCCTCCTATGCTCCGTATAGTCTGTGGGTTGTATCATAGTCATTGTGAACTTTTGAGTTGATATCCACTTATCAGTGAGTACATACCATATATGTTCTTTTGCCTGGGTTTTGTCTGGGTTACCTTACTCAGGATGATATTTTCTAGTTCCATCCATTTGTCTGCAAATTTCATGAAGTCATTGCTTTTAAACTAAGTAGTACTCCACTGTGTAAATCGATGACATTTTCTGTATTTATTTTTCTGTTGAGAGGCATCTGGGTTGTTTCCAGATGCTGGCTATTATAAATGAGGCTGCTATGAACATAGTGTAGTTATATGTGGGAGCCTTTCTGGGGTATATGCCCATTACTGGTAACTTTTGTCTCTAGTCTTCTTTCTCATTTTCCTATAATCCCCTCAGAAGGATGCTCATCTTCCTACCAGGCAGACCTATACACTGCCTCTGATCTATCGATGGTCAGCTCGCTCTTCTTGGCTTTGCACTCCTACCATAGTCATAGATGTCAGTATTTCAATCTTTATTGCCTGGCTCACTCCAGGAGGAGTTGGATCTTGCTTGCTTGTATCCTGTTCTCTCCTCAAGCCAGCGTGTCCTATTTCTTCAGTCAGCTGAGAAGGTGCCAAACTACTACATATACCATAGCCTCAGCAGACATGCCTGGACTATTAGACTCTCAAAATGACTACTTTTAGAGTCCTCTGTCACTAAGTCACTTGTGGTTGTTGTTGTCGATGATGATGATGATGATGATGAGAAATATCCTTTGTACTTTAATAATTAATTACCCTAACTCACCTCTTGTGTGAACAAGCACAAAATTATCCTTCCCTCAGACACTCTGTCTCATTGCTGTGACCATCAGGGCAGAAGGAAAGTGCATGATCTCCTGAGCCATCTGTATCTTTCCAACAAAGTTACCATTCTTTTCCTAATGGGCACTGTTCATAGGGACTGAGGTCTGCAGTTGCCATTCTTTATTGTTCAGTGTCTCTCCTTCCTCAGTTCTAACAAAGCAAAGTATACTGGGGTGAAGCAGGTAAGGCAGTCACTTGATATGGTGGAGCTGACACACAGTAGACACTGCTGATGCTCCATGGAGGATAGCTGTCCAGCCCCTTGGCCCCATAGACAACCAGATCACTAGATGCTGGCTTGCCCAGGAGCCTCTCAAGCCTCTTCCTGGTGGAGTGAGGAAGGTTGCAGCCCGCCGAGGGGGTCATGGGCCAAAATTCTCATATCTTTAGTGGCACAATAAAGAGTTGGTTCATATATTTAAATGTCCAGACATGACTGGTCAGAATTGTCAGTGAAAGATATTTAATCCCTTCTGATTCCTTTGAATTGAGACAAGGAAAATCAGACCTGTATCTGCACTGGAGTCCTCAGGGGTCCCAGTATTCACTAAGGGAAAGCATTCTACTAGAAGCCCGAATTTCTAAAAAGGTTACGCATCTTTGAGGGACTCCTTTAGGAATATTAGAATAGAGTGCACTAAGTTATCAAAACTGGGAAGAACTCTTAATATTGGGCAGTTCTTTCCATAGGGATTTTCTCATCTCCTTGGTAGATGCTGTCATAGGTGAGCCAAATATAGCTAGAATCCAAGTGTCTAGTCTAAACATCTGGATGAGCCCAGATGAACATGAGAAGATCAGTGGAACATAGAGAATTGTCACCAACTGCCATCCTCCCTGTACATAGGCATTTCTCTCCTACTGCCTTCCTCCTCTACAATGAGTGTCTTTCTCCCATTGCTTTTCTGCCTATACATAGGGCATCTCTCACAAAGTGCCTTCCTCTCTGTACAAAGAACAACTCTCACCAACTGCCTTCCTTCCAGCCTGTTAAAACCTTAACTAAAACAAAACTACTCCGGGGGCCAAGAACCAACATCCTAGAATTGACATCTCTCAAAGACCATTCAAATTAAGAATTGGAGCAGTAGAACATGGGAACCTTCTGTCTCACAACTTCAGAATAGATTTTTCCCAGTTCCTTAGAAAGCTAGGTAACGGTGTGTCAGACTGGATCTTGGAATTATTTGTGCCAAGGTAGGAGTATCCCTCAGAGTCTGTAAGTTCTTTCCAATTCCTAAGAACCCTACCTGACCAGTCAGGAAAGTTCACTGAGGACCAGATGTGTAATGGAAAAAGCAATAAATCTTGTAAAGTGGGTGGGAAGCAAGGATAAATTGTGTAAAGTACTGTCATGAGCAATGTAGAAAACCTATCCTAATGGCCAGCATGCACGGAAAGAGCCAATGCAGGAATCAGTATATGGTCCTTTTTCCAATTGGCCAGGGTGCATTTGGCAGTGAGAATCTTGCCTGCCAAGAAAACACAGGCTGTCATGACCATAAAAACTGTAGAGAACATTGAGCAGCCCGTCAGGAGAATCCTGTCAGAAATATCAACACGTGTCACACTATATCATTCTAACATCACTAACCTCTTCCAGGTTCTAGTAACATCAAAGTGGGTCCATCTAGTTACTGAGCATACTCCACTGCCCCAACCTGCAGATAATCACCAGGGACCCAGAACAAGGGAGTGAGAGAGTGGGAGGGAAAGAGACACAAAGAATGAGAGCAAGTCAATCATACTGATCAAGCCCAAAATAAGGTTATTCAATAGTGGCAATATAAACTTTAGGAAGATGAGGCTCCAAGGGAAGGGGGAAGAGCGCATGGGCCCTCTGAAGGTCAAGTGTCAAACTTCAACTCCTGGAACCAATGGTCACACTGTCCACTTTACCTACAAACATTCTTACTGTTATGACCAGGAATGTTCAAAAGGATTGTTTAAGTAAGCTATTAAATAACCACAAGGCAAAGGCTGAGGCCAAGGATCCCAGCAATCCATGAGGAAACAGGTTTGACCTGATAATGAAGGATGACCTGCCACATGAGGAAGATGCAAAGAAAACATTCAGGCAGATACTAGCACCCATAAAGTATTGTCACAACCTTGACATAGTCAATCCTGACATTAAAACCCTTAAATATACTCATAGATTCATAGAGTGATGTGAAGTTGATAGACCTCGCCAATCACTGCCATGGCAGTGTAGGACCATGTGATTCTTTTCACATTAGCTCACCTTAGGGAAGCCATATGATGGCAAGGGCCAGATATGTGGAGTCTAGACATGCGACTCTATGTTATCACCATAAAAGAGACAGAAGAAAAAGATTGCCATGGGCACCTATGACATTCTAACTAACTTCTCTGTGATACTTGAAAACCTAGTTCACCAAATCCTCACAGTTTTCCAGAGATGTGATTCTCCACTGAAGACAGTGAGAGACATCCATGGGTTATGATATGTGAACTATATACCCAAAAGGAGACCTATCCAGATTCTAACATTATAGACATGCTCTGAGGCATGGGGTTGAACACCAACAAGATATTGGGATCCCTGAAAAACAATAAATATGGCAAATAATAGGGCCATATTTGATTATAAAAGAATAGATACACAATGCACTTGAGCATGGATCTATGAATTCAACTAAGCCTGTGGATTCATTCCCTATGCCACCTCCATCACAACATATCCCTTTAACTCTGCTCTTCTACCAAAAGAAAGGTCACTGATCCCATCTTTGGCTTCCTCTACATCTGACTCTCAGGAGAGCCTGGACTGTTATCCTGATACTCTCAGGACACAAGTGACAAGAAATGCTTCCTTTCCTGCCATTGCTTTACATTGTTCCAAGAAGGAGGGCCCAGATAGTGCCTGTGCAGTCCATTGCAGAAATGTGGTGCTGCCCCATTGTCTGCAGAAACTTATTAGAAGAGGAAATGTCCCTGCCACCTGAGCAAGACTTGGGCAAGAAAACTTACCACTCCCTCAGAGAAGACTGTATGCTTCAAGAGAGTGAGCCAGAGAATCGGGGCTGGCTGCTCTAGACTCTGTTGCTTCTAGAGTTCTCTGAAGGCAAAAACCCACTATATATCTTCCCTCAAAGCAGGTCCTCTGAAAGAGGCAGGATGTAGAACCCAGTGAAAGAGTAAACAAGCATGGGAGGGTGCATCACAACCTTGACCTTGTTCACTACACCACCCTAACTTCAGCAGCCTCTTCCAGGTTCCATAGTAACATCCAAGCAGTTCCATCTAGTTGCAGAGTGTGTGCTAGCAGGAAACATATTTGACCCGATAATGAAGGATGGCCTGCGGCAGAAGGAAGATGCAAAGAATATATTCAGGCAATTACTAGGATCTGTCAAATATTGCCATATTTTTGACATTGTCAATGCTGATATTAAAATCTTTTAATACACTCATAGATTCAGAAAGAAACATCAAGTTGACAGACTTGGCCCCATACTGCCATGGCACTGTAGGACTAAGTCCTTCTTTTCACCAGAGCTCAACTTAGGGAAGCCATGTGATGGCAAGGGCCAGATATGTGGAGTCTAAACATGCTACTCTATATTATTACCATAAAAGAGACAGAAGAAAAAGATTCTCACGGGGACTTATGACATTCTAATTCACCTGTCTGTGATACTTAAAAGTCTAATTCACCATATCCTCACAGTTTTCCAGAGATGAGGTCCTCCACTGAAAACAGTGAAAGACATCCATGGGTTATGATATGTGAACTATATACCCAAAAGGAGACCTATCCAGATTCTAACATTATAGTCATGCTCTGAGGCATGGGCTTTAATGCCAACGAGGTATTGGAATCCCTGAAAAACAATAAATATGGCAAAATAATGGGGCCATATTTGATTATAAAAGAACAGATACACAATGATCTGGAGCATGGATATACAACTTCAGCAAAGCCTGGGAATCCACACCCTATGTCACCACCATCACCAACACATCTCTTTATCTCTGGTCTTCCACCAACGAGATGGGCCGTTGTGCCCATCTTTACCCTTATTTAGAGCTGGCCCATAAGAGAGTGTGGGCCTCTTGTCCTACAAATATCAGGATTCGTGTGGCAAGAAATGCTTCGATTCGTGCAATTGCTTTACCTTGTTCAAAGAAGAGCCCAGATATAGCCTGGCCCCTCTCTTCTGGAGATGTGTCTGCCCTAATGTGTCTACAGCAGCATATCCCAATATGAAATACCCATGAGACCTAAGGAATATTTCACAAAGTAACCTCATCATCTCCATAGACAATTGTGTGCTTAGAGAGACTGTGCAGGAAAATCAGGGCTTCCCTGTCAAGACTCTGTTGCTTCAAGAAGTCTCTGAAATCAAAAATCCCCCATATGCCTTCCAACAAAGTGGGTCCTCTGTAAGAGGCAAGACAAAGAACCAACTGAGACGGTAAGCAAGCATAAGAGGGTCCATCACAACCTTGACCTTGTTCACTACACCATCCTAACATCAGCTTCTTCCAGGTTCTAGAGTAACTTCCAAGCAGGTCCATCTAGTAGTAGAGTGTACTCTAGGAGGAAACATGTTTGACCTGATAATGGAAAATAGCCTCCTGAATGAGGAAGGGGTGAAGAAGATATTCAGGCAGATAATGGCAGCCATAAAGTAATGCCACAACCTAACATTGCTCATGGATACATTAAACCCGACAACACTCTTCAAGTTGTAGAAGCTAATAGGATACAATTTCCAAGTTGCAGATCCAGAGTTCTTATAAATAAACCTGTATCTTCTCACCTAAAAGAGTTATATGTGCACCAGGACCCAGAAAATGGCAGCCTCTGTGTACCGGGGAGGGCTGTCACTGGGAATCCTCTCATGTGTCATCTGATGAGTACTAATTGCAAATGCATTTTCCTCTGGAGTCTAAACACAAGCTGAGGGCTTAAGACAGGTCACATTAAGGAAAAAGAGGCCTGCACAACGCCCATCCATACTCAGAAGCATCCCTAAAGAGATGAGGACATGCCGGAGTCTACAAAACCAGCCCACCACTGACCAACTGAACTCTACTGTGCACAAAAGTCAGACTCCAGAGAGAGAAAGTATAGATTCTCTTTGAAATGGTAATTTTCCCAGGCGTATATCCTAGGAATATTATACACTTGTCATAACTGATTGAAATAACATTCTTGTCACATTAACCTTATTTTAGAGTGTGAGAATCCTCCTAAATGCAGTCAACAATATCATGGTAATAGAATCTGTCCAGAGACAGCGTGCAGTGTCAGCTATGTAAAAGAGCATTGGGGGATGCAATGGGAGGAATAATTGATTCAGGGGATTACAGGGGGCAGCAAGCAGCAGGATAAAGGGACCCAGAGACCTCGTTTGTTGTGACCTCCATCAAGCCACTGCATTGAACCTGTGTTCCTTAGTGTGTACATTGCTCCACAAAAATGATTGCTTCCCCTCCCTTGGAAGCTGCAGGACATATATCCATGAGCTCTGTGTGGAAATCTGTTCTTTTTACATGACAGCCAGGGTATGTCGAGTATTTGTGTCCATCCTAAAACATAGAGGACAAAGTGCCCAGCTCAGCCCTAAATGTGTCCCCTCCCTGTCATCCCCGCTACTCCCACTGATCCCCCAAGTGCTGGGAGACAGCATTTCAGTGAGAGGCTCCTCCCCTTATCTTCAGTCTGTAACCCAGTTCTTCTTCCTGAAGTTTCTCTGTGTAGTCCTCTATGGGAACTCAACCTGGACCCATGTTAAGAGAATTTACTGAATGCACAGTAACAAGCATTATGCTCATGCCCTAAGTACAGTGGAAGGCTTGACCCTGGGTATTTTTCTATGTGTACACAAGGAGGCCCTACCATTTCTGCCCTTGCTAGAAACCTGGAGATGCCTCATGCCTAGAGAGGGTAACCTGCAGGACAAGCCTGGGCAGCTTAGCCGAGGCCTTCCAGCTTTTCCAACATCTCAGGTTCCCAGTAATATGTGAAGACTCACTTCGGAATTCCTCCAGGGTGTTTTCAGAGAGCAGAGGGACCCCAGTGGATTTAATGAAGTCTACGGCTCTCTTAAACAGGATCATCTGGGCGTTGGGAGTTGGGAGTTGAGGAGGAGCAATGCACAGCTGCAGAATGGGGCTCCCAAGCAAAGGAAAGAACCCATGACCACCAAAGTGAAGATGAGTGAGCTCAGCATAGTGCAGTGCAGGCTGGGTGCTCTGGGAGGCAGCAGTCTGGCAAAGTTTCTGTGAATGCCAGGAAGTGGGGCATTGAGCTCAGAGACCTGAATCCAAAAACATCCTACTATGGGAGGCAGAACAACAAATTTCATGACTTTGGAGACCAGGTTCATGGTCACATGCTAGGTTTGTTTGTTTGTTTTATTCAATATGAGAGGGAGGGATGGAGGGCTGAGAGAGAGAGGGGAGGGAGAGAATGAATGAGTGAGTGAATGAATGAATGAATGGATTTTTGGTGTGGAACATCTGATGAGCCTGAGGTCTCATCCTAGGTCAGCGCGTTCTCTTCCTTCAGGGGCACTGCCTTCTCTCCTTATGGCAAGCACTTTTTCAACGTTGCAGGAGAAGCCTTAGAGGTTGTTGAAAGCCTTTCCACCTCTCTTCTTCCAAGGTCAGGAAGATCCCACCTTGATGGCTAACTGTCCTCTGCAGGTAGAAGCCTATAGTGGAACTCATGATGGGGCACCTGTCTCATCAGAGGTGACAGATCCTCACCAGGTCCCTCTGTGGAGGAAGACCCTTTTTGGAGGCAGAAGCCAATTGAGCAAACCCCACGTTCCTACCATTCCTTGAGATACAATCCTCCCTTTTTATATAGGCACAGCAGACCTAGGGCACCACCAGCATCACCGTATTCTTGTGAGGTGCTCACTGCCTCAGGGCCTGATGTCAGCCTCTGTCACAAGGAAGGCTGGGCTTTCATGACCCATGCATGGGATGGGGAGAACAGCAGTTCTGGATACCTGGTGAGGGCCCAGCTAGACAGAATTGTAAGTTCATTAATTACTATCAAGCGACCAGGATCAATTTCATAATCACAGGACCCACGTCCTCCAGGGCTACCTTGCACCTGGCTGTATCTTCACCCTGCTCTATTGTCCTTTGTTTCTTCAGTCCTCTGAGGTCACTGTGACTGTCCTAGATCTGTGTTTTGATATGGCCTCCCAGAGAGCAGCATGTGGGAGCTGTCCCGTTCAGCCATGCTTGTCCTCCCTTGGATAGCCATATCACATTCTCAGAGGCATGGAGCTGTGCATCGTGCAAAACTTTGGAAGCTAGAAAGGTCTCACTCACAGCTGTTATTCCTGGTGGCAGAACAGTACAACCATGCCAGCATTCTTTCACTAGACCTTCCAGCAAGGTTTTTAGAGGCTGAGACAAAGGCTTAGTGTTTCGCCTGCATGCCTTGACTTAGGTATGATGACACCTAACACGAAAGTCACCGTCTGTCTAGGTGCTTACTGAAGTTTCAGTATTTGCTATACTTAATTTCAGTTATATTAAAAAATATATAGGAGACAGGAATGTGTCTAGACTCCCTTTTCAGCTTTTAGACAGCCTTCTGGAAAATGACAGAGGACTCCTAGTTCTGCTTCCTCAGGCCACCTTCATATTCTTTCCCAAAGGCATCTTGGTGCAGTTTATCCAGTACAGGACTTGTATCATGGGCCAGCTCATCTGTAGCCTCAACAATTCCTGCCTCTTGAATGTTCAACTATGGAGGCCAATAGGCTGGGGTCTGCACACAGAATATGGGAACATTATGATTTAACTCTGGAAGGAATCCAAATTTGACTGATTCTCTACCTACTTCCCTCAATTCCAGGGGTTATGGGTCTCCATGCTGTCTCCTTAAGGTGCTAGGGCCAGAGGAAGCTGGCAGTTGCTCTGAACATCTTAGAAAAGATTGATTAGGATGTGGGTCACCCTGCTGTGTACAATGTCTGAAATGTATTCCTCCTGCCCACCTGAAACTTTGTTCCCTTAGGCCACAGGGCCTGCTTCCCATCTGCCCCTTTCTTGTGCCTGGTGTCTGTGGATGGTCACTGGTCTCTCTACATTTCGTATTTGAATGGTTAGAAATGTCATGAGGAAGTCCTGTGGTGGAGGTGCACCCCTTTAATTGCAGCACTTGGGAGGCAGATGCACGTGGATCTCTGAGTTCCTGGCTAACCCGGTTCACTGAGGGAGTTCCAGTACAGTCAGGCCTACACAGAGAAACCCTATCTTGAGACTACCCTTTCCCCAAGTGAGAAATGCCATGTGGAGATAAAGGCAGCCTATCTGAGTACCTCATCTCAGGCAGTGGGGTAGTTAATGTAAGTTCAACTACAGCTTGTAGCAGTTAGGACTTGCCCATCCCCCAAAGTTCCGCCCACCAACCCCCTTTCTCCAAGGGGGCAGGTCTATCAGCCTCCCTTTCTTCTTCATGCTCTGCCCTGGGACATCTACTGCCTGTTGAGGACCAGTGTACAAAATACAAGTCTGTCTTAGATGTGACAGACACTAGGACCGAAAGAAATGTGGGACACAAAAGGTTTATGAGACTCACATTTCTAGATCATTGACCATCTCTGAGGAGAAGGCAAGGCAGGAACTCAAACAGGACAGGAACCAGGAGGCAGGAAGTGAAAGAAAGCCCAGAGAGGAGGGCTGCTGACTGGCTTGCTGACCTGACTCTCCTGCTCAGGACATGCTGTCCAGTAGTGACACATCCCGAGGTGGGATACCACACTCCCATAGCAGTCACTGATGAGGCCACTCCCTACATCTTTCCTGTAGGCTATGTGATGCAGGCATTCTCCCAATCATATTTCCCTCCATTCAGATTCCTTTTGCTTTTGTTGTTGACATGCTGACTAGGACTCTTGTGTACCATACAAATGGAAAGAGCAGTGCTAGTGCCAGGTTATATGTCACAAGAGGCAGGGACTCAGGTAGACTGTCAAAGTGTCAGAAGCAGCTGTCAGTTCCTTGTAGGTGTCAGGACCTATTTGAAGCAGAAGTGAGGGCCTGGAGAATTGCAGGCTGGAACTCAGTGTTCACTAGGTAGAGGGTATCTATCTGGAATAGATTAGATAGAAGAAGCTCATGGCTCTGACCTGCTTTATGCCTGCCTCTATCTATCCAAATATTTTCCTCCCCTCTTCCTCCTATTGCAGGTCATTTTCCATTATCAGGTCAATATTTTTCTGCCTGGAGCAATCTCTGCAACTACATGGATCCTGAAAGAGGATTCTGATGTTAGCCCCTCGAAAGAAGAATAGATAAAGAAAATGGGATACATTTACACAGTGGAGTACTACTCAGAGTTTAAAAACAATGATTTCATGAAATTTGCAGGCAAATGGATGGAACTAGAAAATATCATCCTAAGTAAGGTAACCCAGACAAAACCCAGGCCAAAGAACACACATACTATGTACTCACTGATAAACGGATATTAGCTCAAAAGTTCACAATGTCCATGATACAACCCACAGACCATATGGAGCTGAGGAGGAAGGAAGATCAGGATGTGGATGCTTCAGTCCTGCATTGGAGGGTTATCAGGATGACTGCAGGAAGTAGAGAGAGAGGGGGGGACCTGATAGGCAGAGAGGAGGGTAGGAAATAGTGGGAGATTATCTGGTACCAGAGGGGATGGGAGAGAGCTAGAGAGGGTCAGGAAATGGAATAAAAATATGTAATGGGGAGGGGGGATGAGGAACTGGAGATAGCCACTGGAAGGTCCCAACACCAGGCAAATGAGAGGCTCCTAGGCCCAGTGGTTCCCAATGACTTTAGCCAAAATGTGCAGAGAAGAGAGGAGTCAGAATCCATAGACATTACCTATAGTAGGTAGACACAGCCCCCAGTCAAGGGGTAGGGCCATCCACCCATCTCAAAGGTTTTAACCCAGAAATGTTCCTGTCAAAAGGAAGAATAGAGACAAAAGATTAGAGCAGAGAATGAAGGAAGGGCCATCTGGGGAGTGTTCCAATCTGAGGATCCATTGTGTCTGCAGACAACAAACCTGATACTGTTGCCCTTGTCAAGAGGCTCTTGCAACATAAACCTGGTGTGGCTGTTACTTGGGAGGTCCGGCCAGCAATTGAACAATGCAGACATATATGCCTGGAGCTAACCTTCAGACTGAACTCAGGGACCCTGGTGGGGGAGCTGGCGGGAGGACTGAAGGAGTGGAGGGGTGTTGCAACCCCATAGGAAGAACAATATCTGCTGGCTGGACCTCCCAGAGTACCCAGAGATTAGATCACCAACCAAGGAGTGTACAGGGAGTGATTCATGGCTCCAGAAACATATGTAGCAGAAGATGGCCTTGCCTGACAGCAAGGGAAGGAGAGGCCCTTGGTCCTGTGGAGGTTTGATGCCCCTGCTTAGGGGGATGCTGGAGCAGAAGGGTGGGAAAGGTGGTTGGGGGAGCACCCTCAATAGAGGCAAAGGGGAGGAGGGAGAGAGAAGATGTGGGATGGGGGTCTATGGAGGGATAACCTGGAAGTGGGATACCATTTGAGATGTAAACAAATGGAGTGATTAATAGATAAAAAAGAAAAGGAAAAGAAAAAGAATTCGAGAAGGCTGTCCAGTCAATACTGCAGCAGCCTCTAGCTTCTCTTAGGCTTTACATATGTTACAATATCGTGGGATACAAATATCCCAAGCCATCAGAGACAATGGCTGACATACATTCAATATCTGTACCCATCTGGAGGACTCTCTATTCCTCCCTGTTCCTTCCTCCAAGATTAAGAAACATTGTGCCCCTCAACAGGAGGTTCTAGTGTATCCCCTGTTATCCTTCTATGCAACATGAAACCAGGAAATCAGCCAGGAGACCACAGCCTGACCTGACTCTGCCTGACAGGCATTTTTTTCACAGAAGCAGGCAAAATGGTTCCCCAGGAGGCAGGTGAGCCTTGCCTCAGAAAAGGCACAAATCAGCTGCTGGAACAGCCTCTTGAAAGCAGACAGAAAGCTAAACCCGAGCCAGACACATTGGTAAGAATCATGCTTGGGGTATGAGTTGCCCTCTTAGTTTCTGATAATGCATTCTCACCCACTAACCCATTTCCCATCCCTCCTACCACTTCTATGGCCTCTGGATCTCTCTGTGGAGGTACCACTTAGAAAGGTTCTCTTAGCTCAGAGATCTAACCCAGGATGAAGACCAGGATATTAAGCAAATCCTGGCTTCCTACTTCTCTACACAGCCAGATGGAGAAGGACTTCAAATAATCCCCCAAAGCCCACAGACACCAAGCAGTCCCTGTGGTTCCTGACCTTAGACCACGCCATAGCAGGTGAATCCCAGTGCCCCAGCCCCAGCAGACAAGAGGATAAAGTAACTACAGGCCCAGGTCATCAGAGAAAGTGATCCCTTCACTCATATTCAGTCCAAACACAAATTAGAGTAAAGCCCCTGTCAGATGGCCTTCTGAGTGAATGTAGCCCCCTTGGGGGAAAGCCACCCTAGGGGTCCTTAGCCAAATCTGTGAATCACACCCCTGTTCCCAGCTGACAGGCACATGGCATCTCTGGATCCAGCCTTCCATCTATCTCACACTTGGAATATCCCATTAGCACCTGCTCTACCTGACTTTTTGTCTTGGGATTTAGAATATCTGGGAGGAAAAGACTAGGCCTCCCAGACTAAGGCTTCAAAAGACTGGGTCTTAAGACTCAGACTGTCTTTGAAAGCCTTGGGATTAAACATCATATAGCAAGCTATAGGGAATTCCCTGCACCACTGGCTTACCACTATACTTGGTAGATTGAGGAGCTGGGAGATTTCAAACCAGGCCAAGTCCACAAGGTAGAGGGATCCTAGGAAAAGCTACCAGTAGCATTGTCCTCTTAAACAGGCAGAGGTCCACACACTTTTTCCTTGAGAAACACAACAGCAGGTCAATTGTGTAATAGTGAAGATATGCCTAGGGGAGGAAGCATACCACACATCCAGGTCCCACACTGCATGAGGTACAAATAATGGGGTCTTTCTATTCCACCTGCAGCAGCCAAAGATATATTCACTAAGAGGCCCCACGGCCACACCTACAAGCTGAAGCCAAACCGCTAGTACCCATCTGGATGAGCTGAGCTACAAGGTCCTGCAGGTGGCACTTAAGGGACATGGCCTGGGGAAGCACCTAGAATGTACCTTCCTCTCATGTTGGTTCATGGCCAGGCATCCTGTCTGTACCTACAGCAGCTGCACAAAGTCACCTCCTTTGTGGGAACCAGAACTCACCATACAGGAGAGAGGAAGGCCAGTTTTATCCAATGGATCTGAAAAAACAGGTACAGGTTTTGTTTTCCCTGAGCGATAAGACCAATCCACAATTAATAAGGTCCCCAACAACAGTGATAAATCTTTTGTCAGCTGTGTGTCTGGGCAGGTATGAGTTGTCTCCCACAAGAAAGCTACTCTTCAAAACAGAAAAATTGGTCAGTATAGCTGGGTTATCCTAGCCCCCAGGTTCCTAACCGCTGGAACCATCAATGGGCCACCTGACTCCAAAACAAGCACAATCTAGTTCAGACAAGGGCTCATCCTGCCTGAGTCAGAAATCAGCCACTTTAAAGCATCTGTGAAAAATGGGTGTTTGGGTGCAGATTTGTGGTCTCAGCTTAATTCTGGGCTGTGTAGTGAGCATTCTCTATCCCTCACTTGTGTGAGTCCCTTCAAAACCTTTCTTGGGCATATGCAACACATAAATCTACCCACTGCAGATAGCAAAGTAGTATGGATACCACACAGTCCAGCTTGGTGATGCAATGAATTGTATTCCCTGTATAAACAGGAATGTGAGCCGGGAGTTGACTCACAGGAAAAGAAATGACTCACAGAGAGATGCATCATCCCAGCCCATCCCAGCATGGGTTACAAGCTCACTGAAGCAGGGAAGTTGGAGCACACTGCACAGCCTGACAGCAGCTCAACTGGTGGAAGAGTGTCTCTTTTAAGTCTCAGTTCATCTAAATTTCTTCCAGGAAGAATTACTGTTTCCTGCTCCAGACAGGGACCTAGCTGACCTGGTTTCCATTGTCTTTGTAGCTTGTCTTGTCTGAGATAGACACTGAGCAGATTGGCTTGATTACATTTTGGAAAAGAGAAACCTAGAGAATCTGGTCAGTTTCAGGGACTTCCTTGAGCTATTTGGCATCGTTTAGCTTCATTTTCAATTCCCTAGAGAATAGAAAGTTTCAATCAGGCAAAGGATACACAACACAGATACCGGACACCACTCAACTAACTCTGACAAGTTGTCTACTCTTTTTCAAGTCCCTCCTACCCTCCTCTTCTTCATTCTCTTCCTCTCTTTCCCCTTCCTGATTTGCTCCTCCTCCTCCCTCGACCACCCCTTATACCTTCCCTTCCCCCTGTTTTGACTGCCTCCTCCTCCTCCACGTCCTCCTCCTTCACATCCTCCTCGTCCTCCTAGTTGTCATCATCATCATCATCATCACCATCACGTTCCTTCGTATTTCTCCATCAGGTCAATTTTTCGTTACCCAACTGATCTGATTTGTGAAGTCAGCCTTGGGGGATCTTTGACTTCTCAGGGTTTGGCAGACTTTGCCTCTCCCAGCATCTGTCAAGTGCTACCATATCTCACCTTGTGGTTGGATTTTGGTCCATGTCTTACTTTCCTGTACATGAGATGCTTCCTGGTATGAGCTTGCTCAGCTCTCATGCATGCTGTAGCAATCATTGTGGGTTTCTATTTCCAACAACTCTGTTGTGTCCTTGATGATAACTACCACTTTGGCTTTTACAAGCTTTCTAACTTGCAACCTAATGATCCCTGCTCTTTTGATTTGGAGTTCTGCTGTTTGTTTTGCTTAACTTTATACTACTTAGAGGTGCGCGTGTGTGTGTGTGTGTGTGTGTGTGTGTGTGTGTGTGTGTGTGTGTGTGTGTGTGTGTACTGGCTGGTTTTTGTGTCAACTTGACACATGCTGGAGTTATCACAGAGAAAGGAGCTTCAATTGGGGAAGTGCCTCCATGAGATCCAGCTGTGGGGCATTTTCTCAATTAGTGATCAAGGAAGGAGGGCCCCTTGTGGGTGGTACCATCCCTGGGCTGGGAGTCTTAGGTTCTATAAGAGAGCAAGCTGAGCAATCCAGGGGAAGCAAAACAGTAAGTAACATCCCTCCATGGCCTCTGCATCAGCTCCTGCTTCCTGACCTGCTTGAGTTCCAGTCCTGATTTCCTTTGGTGATGAACAGCAGTGTGGAAAGTGTAAGCTGAATAAACCCTTTCCTTCCCAACTTGCTTCTTGGTCATGATGTTTTGTGCAGGAATAGAAACCCTGACTAGATCTGTGTGTGTCTGTGTGAATTTCACTTCACAACTCACAATCACACTAACTCACCCTACCTTACAGTCCATTATTCACACTTGTCACCTTTCCTCAATTATAGGGGTACAGTATTGTTGAAGCTGTAGTATGTCACCATGGGTTCCTCACTTTTTTCCTGCAATATTCATTATAATGGTTCTATCAACACCTGAATTTCAGTAGGACTCCTCTCAGATATCTTGTTGTCATGGAGATCATCTGTGTCTCAGAGGTCCTGGAGTTGTGGATATGTAGGACAGGCCCCTTCATGTACTCCAGAAGTTCACCAATGTGGTAGATATTGGTGTGGGATCATTCAAAGCCCTGATCCTTGCCTGAGAAGTATCTGAGCAGGTCAGCTGGCTGACTTTAGCTCACACCAAGAGAACTGGCTAAGCAGCATTCTCTCCAAACAGGGTCAGCTCTACCCTGTAGCCCTGGTAGGTGCAAGTCCCAGTCTCGAGTACTGCAGTCTGTGAGGATATGGCAACTTCTGTTACAAATGACCATAGAGCCAGCTCTCATGCCTGCCGTAAATATCGAGGCATGAATGAGGGGAGAGGGATCTCTCCCTCATCCTCATCACTGCCTAGCAGACAAGAGCAGGACCCTTGGGGCTTGCTCATACACAACCCATATATCCAGGGCTAACTCTACTGTGCTGCCCAGGCAACGTCCAGAGCCTGAACTCCCGAGTGCTGTAGCAAGTGAGTGGCAGGGGCAGCTCTCCTGCTCTAATCACACCAGAGTCAAATCTCATGCTTGATGTAGGTGGTGAGGTACAAAGGCAAAGCTTTTCTCTTTCTTGTCCACATCTCTGAATGGCCAACAGGTGGCAGTGCCAGCTCTCCCACACTTCTCTTACTGAAGGCAACACATACCCACCTCAGGCTGGGACTGTGATTTATGCATTGGGGCTCCTGCTATTTTTTGATGGCTAAAGAGAATACTATGTGGCAATGTTGGGAAGTGCCTGGCATTTCCCATGGCGAGTTTTACTGGAGACCATGCCTGTGATGTCTCCTTTTCGAATGAAAAACTCCGACCTTGTCTAAACTAGATTGTGCTTGTTATTTTTTTTTTAATATTTTTTATTAGGCATTTTCCTCATTTACATGTCCAATGCTATCCCAAAAGTCCCCCATACCCTCCCCCCCACTCCCACTTTTTGGCCCTGGTGTTCCCCTGTTTGCATGTAAAGTTTGCATGACCAATGGGCCTCTCTTTCCAGTGATGGCCGACTAGGCTATCTTTTGCTACATATGCACCTAGAGACAAGAGCTCCGGGGTACTGGTTAGTTCATATTGTTGTTCCACCTATAGGATTGCAGTTCCCTTTAGCTCCTTGGATACTTTCTCTAGCTCCTCCACTGGGGGCCTTGTGATCCATCCAATAGCTGACTGTGAGCATCCACTTCTGTGTTTGCTAGGCCCCAGCATAGTCTCACAAGAGACAGCTTTATCTGGGTCCTTTCAGCAAAATCTTGATAGTGTATGCAATGGTGTCAGCATTTGGAAGCTGATTATGGGATGGATCCCCGGATATGGTAGTCTCTAGATGGTCCATCCTTTCGTCACAGCTCCAAACTTTGTCTCTGTAACTCCTTGTATGGGGTGTTTTGTTCCCAATTCTAAGAAGGGGCAAAGTGTCCACACTTTGGTCTTCGTTCTTCTTTTTTTTTTTTTTTTTTTTTTTTTTTATTAGGTATTTAGCTCATTTACATTTCCAATGCTATACCAAAAGTCCCCCTTACCAACCCACCCCCACTCCCCTACCCACCCACTCCCCCCCTTTGGCCCTGGCGTTCCCCTGTACCGGGGCACACAAAGTCTGCGTGTCCAATGGGCCTCTCTTTCCAGTGATGGCCGACTAGGCCATCTTTTGATACATATGCAGCTAGAGTCAAGAGCTCAGGGGTACTGGTTAGTTCATAATGTTGTTCCACCTATAGGGTTGAAGATCCCTTTAGCTCCTTGGGTACTTTCTCTAGCTCCTCCATTGGGAGCCCTGTGATCCATCCATTAGCTGACTGTGAGCATCCACTTCTGTGTTTGCTAGGCCCCGGCATAGTCTCACAAGAGACAGCTACATCTGGGTCCTTTCGATAAAATCTTGCTAGTGTATGCAATGGTGTCAGCATTTGGAAGCTGATTATGGGGTGGATCCCTGGATATGGCAGTCTCTACATGGTCCATCCTTTCATCTCAGCTCCATACTTTGTTTCTGTAACTCCTTCCATGGGTGTTTTGTTCCCACTTCTAAGGAGGGGCATAGTGTCCACACTTCAGTCTTCATTTTTCTTGAGTTTCATGTGTTTAGGAAATTGTATCTTATATCGTGGGTATCCTAGGTTTTGGGCTAGTATCCACTTATCAGTGAGTACATATTGTGTGAGTTCCTTTGTGATTGTGTTACCTCACTCAGGATGATGCTCTCCAGGTCCATCCATTTGGCTAGGAATTTCATAAATTCATTCTTTTTTATAGCTGAGTAGTACTCCATTGTGTAAATGTACCACATTTTTTTTGTATCCATTCCTCTAATGAGGGGCCTCTGGGTTCTTTCCAGCTTCTGACTATTATAAATAAGGCTGCTATGAACATAGTGGAACATGTGTCCTTCTTACCAGTTGGGGCATCTTCTGGATATATGCCCAGGAGAGGTATTGCTGGATCCTCCAGTAGTACTATGTCCAATTTTCTGAGGAACCGCCAGACTGATTTCCAGAGTGGTTGTACAAGCCTGCAATCCCACCAACAATGGAGGAGTGTTCCTCTTTCTCCACATCCACGCCAGCATCTGCTGTCACCTGAATTTTTGATCTTAGCCATTCTGACTGGTGTGAGATGGAATCTCAGGGTTGTTTTGATTTGCATTTCTCTGATGATTAAGGATGTTGAACATTTTTTCAGTTGCTTCTCAGCCATTCAGTATTCCTCAGGTGAGAATTCTTTGTTTAGCTCTAAGCCCCATCTTTTAAGGGGGTTATTTGATTTTCTGGAGTCCACCCTCTTGAGTTCTTTATATATATTGGATATTAGTCCCCTATCTGATTTAAGATAGGTAAAGATCCTTTCCCAATCTGTTGGTGGCCTTTTGTCTTATTGACAGTGTCTTTTGCCTTGCAGAAGCTTTGCAGTTTCATGAGGTCTCATTTGTCAATCCTTGATCTTACAGCACAAGCCATTGCTGTTCTATTCAGGAATTTTTCCCCTGTGCCCATATCTTTGAGGCTTTTCCCCACTTTCTCCGGTATAAGTTTCAGTGTCTCTGGTTTTATGTGAAGTTCCTTGATCCACTTAGATTTGACCTTAGTACAAGGAGATAGGAATGGATCGATTCACATTCTTCTACATGATAACAACCAGTTGTGCCAGCACCAATTGTTGAAAATGCTGTCTTTCTTCCACTGGATGGTTTTAGCTCCCTTGTCGAAGATCAAGTGACCATAGGTGTGTGGGTTCATCTCTGGGTCTTCAATTCTATTCCATTGGTCTACTTGTCTGTCACTATACCAGTACCATGCAGTTTTTATCACAATTGCTCTGTAGTACAGCTTTAGGTCCGGCATGGTGATTCCACCAGAGGTACTTTTATCCTTGAGAAGAGTTTTTGCTATCCTAGGTTTTTTGTTATTCCAGATGAATTTGCAGATTGCTCTTTCTAATTTGTTGAAGAATTGAGTTGGAATTTTGATGGGGATTGCATTGAATCTGTAGATTGCTTTTGGCAAGATAGCCATTTTTACAATATTGATCCTGCCAATCCATGAGCATAGGAGATCTTTCCGTCTTCTGAGACCTTCTTTCTTTCTTCAGAGACTTGAAGTTTTTATCATACAGATTTTTCACTTCCTTAGTTAGAGTCACGCCAAGATATTTTATATTATTTGTGACTATTGAGAAGGGTGTTGTTTCCCTAATTTCTTTCTCAGCCTGTTTATTCTTTGTGTAGAGAAAGGCCATTGACTTGTTTGAATTAATTTTATATCCTGCTACTTCACAGAAGTTGTTTATCAGTTTTAGGAGATCTCTGGTGGAATTTTTAGGGTCACTGATATATACTATCATATCATCTGCAAAAAGTGATATTTTGACTTCTTCCTTTCCAATTTGTATCCCCTTGATCTCCTTTTGTTGTCTAATTGCTCTGGCTAGGACTTCAAGTACAATGTTGAATAGGTAGGGCGAGAGTGGACAGCCTTGTCTAGTCCCTGATTTTAGTGGGATTGCTTCAAGCTTCTCACCATTTACTTTGATGTTGGCTATTGGTTTGCTGCAGATTGCTTTTATCATGGTTAGGTATGGGCCTTGAATTCCTGATCTTTCCAAGACTTTTATCATGAACGGGTGTTGGATCTTGTCTAATGCTTTTTCCGCATCTAACGAGATGATCATGTGGTTTTTGTCTTTGAGTTTGTTTATATAATGGATTACGTTGATGGATTTCTGTATATTAAACCATCCCTGCATTCCTGGAATAAAACCTACTTGGTCAGGATAGATGATTGCTTTAATGTGTTCTTGGATTTGGTTAACGAGAATTTTATTGAGTATTTTTGCATCTACATTCATAAGGGAAATTGTTCTGAAGTTCTCTATCTTTGTTGGATCTTTCTGTGATTTAGGTATTAGAGTAATTGTGGCTTCATAGAATGAGTTGGATAGAGTTCCATCTACTTCTATTTTGTGGAATAGTTTATGCAGAACTGGAATTAGATCTTCTTTGAAGGTCTGGTAGAACTCTGCACTAAAGTCATCTAGTCCTGGGCTTTTTTTGGCTGGGAGACTATTAATGACTGCTTCTATTTCTTTAGGTGATATGGGACTGTTTAGATGGTCAACTTGATCCTGATTCAACTTTGGTACCTGGTATCTGTCCAGAAATTTGTCCATTTCGTCCAGGTTTTCCAGTTTTGTTGAGTATAGCCTTTTGTAGAAGGATCTGATGGTGTTTTGGATTTCTTCAGGATCTGTTGTTTTGTCTCCCTTTTCATTTCTGATTTTGTTAATTAGGATTTTGTCCCTGTGCCCTTTAGTGAGTCTAGCTAAGGGTTTATCTATCTTGTTGATTTTTTTCAAAGAAACAGCTCCTTGTTTGGTTAATTCTTTGAATAGTTCTTGTTTCTACTTGGTTGATTTCACCCCTGAGTTTGATTATTTCCTGCCGTCTACTCCTCTTGGGTGAATTTTCTTCCTTCTTTTCTAGAGCTTTTAGATGTGTTGTCAAGCTGCTAGTGTGTGTTCTTTCTAGTTTCTTTCTGGAGGCACTCAGAGCTATGAGTTTCCCTCTTAGAAATGCTTTCATTGTGTCCCATAGGTTTGGGTATGTTGTATCTTCATTTTCATTAAACTCTAAAAAGTCTTTAATTTCTTTCTTTATTCCTTCCTTGACCAAGGTGTCATTGAGAAGAGTGTTGTTCAGTTTCCACGTGAATGTTGGCTTTCCAATATTTATGTTGTTATTGAAGATCAGCCTTAGTCCATGGTGGTCTGATAGGATGCATGGGACGATTTCAATATTTTTGTATCTGTTGAGGCCTGTTTTGTGACCAATTATATGGTCAATTTTGGAGACAGTCCCGTGAGGTGCTGAGAAGAAGGTATATCCTTTTGTTTTAGGATAAAATGTTCTGTAGATATCTGTCAGGTCCATTTGTTTCATAACTTCTGTTAGTTTCACTGTGTCCCTCTTTAGTTTCTGTTTCCACGATCTGTCCATTGAAGAAAGTGGTGTGTTGAAGTCTCCCACTATTATTGTGTGAGGTGCAATGTGTGTTTTGAGCTTTACTAAAGTTTTTTTAATGAATGTGGCTGCCCTTGCATTTGGGGCATAGATATTCAGATTTGAGAGTTCCTCTTGGAGGATTTTACCTTTGATGAGTATGAAGTGTCCCTCCTTGTCTTTTTTGATGACTTTGGGTTGGAAGTCGATTTTATTCGATATTAGAATGGCTACTCCAGCTTGTTTCTTCAGACCATTTGCTTGGAAAATTGTTTTCCAGCCTTTCACTCCGAGGTAGTGTCTGTCTTTTTCCCTGAGATGGGTTTCCTGTAAGCAGCAGAATGTTGGGTCCTGTTTGTGTAGCCAGTCTGTTAGTTTATGTCTTTTTATTGGGGAATTGAGTCCATTGATATTAAAGAGATATTAAGGAAAAGTAAATGTTGCTTCCTTTTTTTTTGTCGTTAGAGTTGGCATTCTGTTCTTGTGGCTGTCTTCTTTTTGGTTTGTTGAGGGATTGAATTAGGTTTTCAAGTTGCCTCAAGAGGTGAGTTAGAATGTCATAGTTCCCTGTGACAATCTTTTTCTTCTACCTCTTTTATGGGGATAACATAGAGTCGCATGTCCAGACTTCAGATATCTGCCCCCTTGCCATCATATGGCTTCCCTACAGTGAGCTCTGGTGAAAAAAAGCACTTGGTCCTACACTGCCCTGGCAGTAAGGGGCCAGATCTATCAACCTGACATCACTCTATCAATCTATGAGTATATTAAAAGGTTTTAATGTCAGGATCGACAATGGCAAGGGTGTGGCAGTACTTTATAACTGCTACTAACTGCCTGAATATTTTCTTTACATCTTCCTCCTGTGGCAGGACATCCTTTATTATTGGGTCAAACATTTTTCCTCCTTGTGCAACCTACACAACTAGATAGACCTGATTTGATGTTACTCTACAAGCTAGAAGCAGCTGCTGATATTAGGATGGTGTAGTAAACAAGGTCAAGTTTGTGATACACCCTCCCATGCTTGTTTACTCTTTCACTGAGTTCTGCCCACTGCCTCTTTCAGAGAACCTGCTTTCATGGAAGATATATAGTGGGTTTTTGCCTTCAGAGAACTCTAGAAGCAACAGAGGCTTCAGAGGCCAGCCCTAATTCTCCTGCTAACTCCCTTGAAGCATGCAATCTTCTCTGAGGGAGTGATAAGTTTTCTTGCCCATGTCTTGCTCAGGTGGCAGGGACATTTCCTCTTCCAAAATGCTGCTGCAGACACATGGGGCAGCACCACATTTCTTGAATGGACTTCACAGGCACTATCTGGGCCCTCCTTCTTCCTGGAACAATGTAAAGCAATGGCAGGAAAGAAAGCATTTCTTGTCATCTGTGTCCTGATAGTATTAGGGCAATAGTTGATGCTCTCCTGAGAGCCAGATGTGTAGAAAGCCAAAGATGGGATCAGTGATCTTTGTTGGAAGAGCAGAGTTAAATGGACATGTTGGTGATGGAGGTGGCATAGGGAATGAAACCACAGGCTTAGTTGAAATCGTAGATCCATGCTCAAGTGCATTTTGTATCTGTTCTTTTATAATCAAACATGGCCCCGTTATTTTGCCATATTTGTTCTTTTTCAGGTATTCCAATATCCCGTTGGCCTTTAACCCCAGGCCTCAGAGCATGTCTATAATGTTAGAATCTGAATAGGTCTCCTTTTAGGTATATAGTTCACATATCATAACCTATGGATGTTTCTCACAGTCTGCAGTGGAAGACCTCATCTCTGGAAAACTGTGAGGATCTGGTGAATTAGGTTTTCAAAGTGCAGAGAGGTGAGTTAGAATGTCATAGGTCCCTGTGACAATCTTTTTCTTCTGTCTCTTTAATGGGGATAGCACAGAGTAGCATGTCCAGACTCTACATATCTGCCCACTTGCCATCATATGGCTTCCACAGTTTGAGCTCTGGTGGAAAAAAAAAAAACACTTGACCTACACTGCCATGGTAGTACGGGGCAAGGTCTATCACCTTCACATCACCCTCTGCATCTCTGAGTATATTCTAAGGTTTTATGTCAGGATCGACAGTGCCAAGAGTGGCAGTACTTTATGGCTGGTACTATATGCTTGAATATTTTCTTTGCATCTTCCTCCTGCGGCAGGCCATCCTTCATTATCAGGGCAAACATCTTTCTTCCTAGTGGCCACTCTGAAACTAGATGGACCTGCTTGGATGTTACTCTAGAACCCGGAAGTGGCTGCTGAGGTTAGCATGGTGTAGTGAACAAGGTCAAGGCTGTGATGCACCCTCCCATGCTTGTTTACTCTTTTGCTGGGTTCTGCATCCTGCATCTTTGCAAGGACCCAATATCATTGATTATATATAGTGGATTTTTGCCTTTAGAGATCGCTAGAAGCAACAGAGTCTTGAGAAGCCACCCTGATACTCATGCTCACTCTCTTGAAGCACACAATCTTCTCTGAGGGAGTGATAAGTTTTCTTGCCTCTGATGGAGTGAAAGGTTTTCTTGCCCATGTCTTGCTCAGGTGGCAGGGACAGTGCCTCTTCCAAAATGCTGCTGCAGACACATGGGGCAGCACCACATTTCTGGTCTGGACTGCTCAGGCAGTACTATCTGGGCCCTCCTTCTTGGAACAATGTAAAGCAATGGCAGGAAAGGAAGCATTTCTTGTCACTTGTGTCCTGATAGTATCACGACAACAGTCCATGCTCTCCTGAGAGCCAGATGTGGAGGAAGCCAAAGATGGGATCAGTGATCTTTCTCTTTCGTGGAAGAGCAGAGTTAAAGGGATATGTTGGTGATGGAGGTGGCATAGGGAATGAAACCACAGGCTTAGTTGAAATCGTAGATCCATGCTCAAGTGCATTGTGTATCTGTTCTTTTATAATCAAATATGGCCCTATTATTTTGCCATATATATTCTTTTTCAGGTATTCCAATATCTGGTTGGCATTAAACCACATGCCTCATAGCATGTCTATAATGTCAGTATCTGGATAGGTCTCCTTTTGGGTATATAGTTCACATATCATAACCCATGAATGTCTCTCACTGTATTGAATGGAGGACCTCATCTCTGCAGAACTGTGAGGATCTGGTGAATCAGCTTTTCAAATTTCCCAGCAAGATGAGTTAGAATGACATAGGTCCCCGTGACAATCTTTTTCTTCTGTTTCTTTTATGGTGATAAGATAGAATTGCATGTCCAGATTCCAGATATCTGTACCCTTGCCATCATATGGCTTCCCTGAGGTGAGCTCTGTTGAAAAAAAGCACTTGGCCCCACACTGCCATGGCACTAAGGGGCCGGGTTCATCACCTTCACATCACCCTCTGAATCTCTGAGTATATTCTAAAGGTTTTTTTGTCAGGATTGACAATGTCAAGGTTGTGGCAGTACTTTATGGCTGCTACTATCTGCCTGAATATTTTCTTCCCGTCTTCCTCCTGTGGCAGGCCACCCTTCCCTATCAGGTCAAACATGCTTCATCCTAGCGCACTCTCCTACTAGATGGACCTGATAAAAGCAGTTGCATACTTCTATCCATCCATCTCTGTCTGTTCACCCTGAATAATCAGTGGAAGACACTGTATCTTTTAGTGGACGGCTCTCAACATCCAATCCAACCTCATCGTTATCTAACCTATGGGCAGCAACAATAGTTGCCACCAAAACTCCAAAATTGTCATTTTGGAATTGCAACTAACATTTGTGTCTACATGAACAAGTTTGAACTGGGTCTCTTCCTCCTCCTCCTCCTCCACCACCTCCTCCTCCTCCTCCTCCTCCTCCTCCTCCTCCTCCTCCTCCTCCTCCTTCACCAGTTCACAGATTACCCACTAAAGAGCATCTCAGCATCCTGGTCATTCTTGATCTCATAGTCATCTCACAGGGGCATGGAGCCCAGCTGCTGCTGCTCAGCCACAGAGATTTCCAATGGGGGCAAAGGTGTGGTAAGACTAGGCTAGAGAGGACCCCACTGGGGGCCGGTATGATCTGTCACCCGGTTGGGGATGGTGCCAGGGATGCAGACTTTGCCTAAGTTCCCATGGGTATACATGATAGCAGAGTGCTCCAACACTTCCTGGGCAGTCCGTGAAGCACCAACATGCACAGCCATGCCCAGTTACTGAAGCTGAACTGCTCCATGGTGTCCAGCTGCCCTTGGCCTCAGGACCCCGGAGTGTGAATCATCCAGCGTCCACCAGATGGCAGCCCTGCTAGCGGTGGTGATAGCTGATCTCAGCGCTGGGCTAGAAGCACTCAGAGCACAGATTGATGTCCTGGCACTCTGTGCAGTGGAAGCGCAGCGGGTTCACCTTGACCAAGCAGTACATGCAGTACTTTTTTTTTTAAATTTTTAATATTTTTTTATTATGTATTTTCCTCAATTACATTTCCAATGCTATCCCAAAAGTCCCCCATACCCTCCCCCCCACTTCACTAACCATCCATTCCCATTTTTTGGCCCTGGTGTTCCCCTGTACTGGGGCATATAAAGTTTGTGTGTCCAATGGGCCTCTCTTTCCAGTGATGGCCGACTAGGCCATCTTTTTATACATATGCAGCTAGAGTCAAGAGCTCTGGGGTACTGGTTAGTTCATAACGTTGTTCCACCTATAGGGTTGCAGACCCCTTTAGCTCCTTGGGTACTTTCTCTAGCTCCTCCATTGGGAGCCCTGTGATCCATCCAATAGCTAACTGTGAGCATCCACTCCTTGTTTGCTAGGCCCCGGCATAGTCTCACAAGAGACAGCTATATCTGGGTCCTTTCAGCAAAATCTTGCTAGTGTATGCAATGGTGTCAGCGTTTGGAAGCTGATTATGGGGTGGATCCCTGGATATGGCAGTCTCTAGATGATCATCCTTTCGTCACAGCTCCAAACTTTGTCTCTGTAACTCCTTCCATGGGTGTTTTGTTCCCAATTCTAAGAAGGGGCACAGTGTCCATACTTTGGTCTTCATTCTTCTTGAGTTTCATACGTTTAGCATCTGCCCCTGCTCTACCTCAGGGGCCTTACCACAGTCATCAGACTAGCGACATCTGCTGGGTTCGCTCTGCTTTCTGCGCATGTGCTTTTGCTGGCTACCCCTGTGTAGGCACCACTGGAGCCAGCCCTGCAGGCTGTGTCCAACCTCTGCAGGCATGTGCTCTCTGGTCCAGCCAGGCCACTACAGCTGTCTTCCTGCCCCATCGCACCCGCACTCCATTATCGCTACTACTTTCTTTCTTCCTATTTTATTTTTATTTTTTAATTGTATATTTTATTTCTTTTTTTTCCCCATTTTTTATTAGGTATTTAGCTCATTTACATTTCCAATGCTATACCAAAAGTCCCCAATACCCACCCACCCCCAATCCCCTACCCACCCACTCACCCTTTTTGGCCCTGGCGTTCCCCTGTACTGGGGCATATAAAGTTTGCAAGTCCAATGGGCCTCTCTTTCCAGTGATGGCCGACTAGGCCATCTTTTGATACATATGCAGCTAGAGTCAAGAGCTCCGGGGTACTGGTTAGTTCATAATGTTGTTCCACCTATAGGGTTGCAGATCCCTTTAGCTCCTTGGGTACTTTCTCTAGCTCCTCCATTGGGAGCCCTGTGATCCATCCATTAGCTGACTGTGAGCATCCACTTCTGTGTTTGCTAGGCCCCAGCATAGTCTCACAAGAGACAGCTACATCTGGGTCCTTTCGATAAAATCTTGCTAGTATATGCAATGGTGTCAGCGTTTGGATGCTGATTATGGGGTGGATCCCTGGATATGGCAGTCTCTACATGGTCCATCCTTTCATCTCAGCTCCAAACTTTGTCTTTGTAACTCCTTCCATGGGTGTTTTGTTCCCAATTCTAAGGAGGGGCATAGTGTCCACACTTCAGTCTTCATTCTTCTTGAGTTTCATGTGTTTAGCAAATTGTATCTTATATTTTGGGTATCCTAGGTTTGGGGCTAATATCCACTTATCAGTGAGTACATATTGTGTGAGTTCCTTTGTGAATGGGTTACCTCACTCAGGATGATGCCCTCCAGGTCCATCCATTTGCCTAGGAATTTCATAAATTCATTCTTTTTTATAGCTGAGTAATACTCCATTGTGTAGATGTACCATATTTTCTGTATCCATTCCTCTGTTGAGGGGCATCTGGGTTCTTTCCAGCTTCTGGCTATTATAAATAAGGCTGCTATGAACATAGTGGAACATGTGTCCTTCTTACCAGTTGGGGCATCTTCTGGATATATGCCCAGGAGAGGTATTGCTGGATCCTCCAGTAGTACTATGTCCAATTTTCTGAGGAACCGCCAGACTGATTTCCAGAGTGGTTGTACAAGCCTGCAATCCCACCAACAATGGAGGAGTGTTCCTCTTTCTCCACATCCACGCCAGCATCTGCTGTCACCTGAATTTTTGATCTTAGCCATTCTGACTGGTGTGAGATGGAATCTCAGGGTTGTTTTGATTTGCATTTCTCTGATGATTAAGGATGTTGAAGATTTTTTCAGGTGCTTCTCTGCCATTCGGTATTCCTCAGGTGAGAATTCTTTGTTCAGTTCTGAGCCCCATTTTTTAATGGGGTTATTTGATTTTCTGAAGTCCACCTTCTTGAGTTCTTTATATATATTGGATATTAGTCCCCTATCTGATTTAGGATAGGTAAAGATCCTTTCCCAATCTGTTGGTGGTCTTTTTGTCTTATTGACGGTGTCTTTTGCCTTGCAGAAACTTTGGAGTTTCATTAGGTCCGATTTGTCAATTCTCGATCTTACAGCACAAGCCATTGCTGTTCTGTTCAGGAATTTTCCCCCTGTGCCCATATCTTCAAGGCTTTTCCCCACTTTCTCCTCTATAAGTTTCAGTGTCTCTGGTTTTATGTGAAGTTTTTTGATCCACTTAGATTTGACCTTAGTACAAGGAGATAAGTATGGATTGATTCACATTCTTCTACACGATAACAACCAGTTGTGCCAGCACCAATTGTTGAAAATGCTGTCTTTCTTCCACTGGATGGTTTTAGCTCCCTTGTCGAAGATCCAGTGACCATAGGTGTGTGGGTTCATTTCTGGGTCTTCAATTCTATTCCATTGGTCTACTTGTCTGTCTCTATACCAGTACCATGCAGTTTTTATCACAATTGCTCTGTAGTAAAGCTTTAGGTCTGGCATGGTGATTCCACCAGAAGTTCTTTTATCCTTGAGAAGACTTTTTGCTATCCTAGGTTTTTTGTTATTCCAGACGAATTTTCAAATTGCTCCTTCCAATTCGTTGAAGAATTGAGTTGGAATTTTGATGGGGATTGCATTGAATCTGTAGATTGCTTTTGGCAAGATAGCCATTTTTACAATGTTGATCCTGCCAATCCATGAGCATGGGAGATCTTTCCATCTTCTGAGATCTTCTTTAATTTCTTTCTTCAGAGATTTGAAGTTTTTATCATACAGATCTTTCACTTCCTTAGTTAGAGTCACGCCAAGATATTTTATATTATTTGTGACTATTGAGAAGGGTGTTGTTTCCCTAATTTCTTTCTCAGCCGGTTTATGCTTTGTATAGAGAAAGGCCATTGACTGGTTTGAGTTTATTTTATATCCAGCTACTTCACTGAAGCTGTTTATCAGGTTTAGGAGTTCTCTGGTAGAATTTTTAGGGTCACTTATATATACTATCATATCATCTGCAAAAAGTGATATTTTGACTTCCTCTTTTCCAATTTGTATCCCCTTGATCTCCTTTTGTTGTCGAATTGCTCTGGCTAATACTTCAAGTACTATGTTGAAAAGGTAGGGAGAAAGTGGGCAGCCTTGTCTAGTCCCTGATTTTAGTGGGATTGCTTCCAGCTTCTCTCCATTTACTTTGATGTTGGCTACTGGTTTGCTGTATATTGCTTTTATCATGTTTAGGTAGGGGCCTTGAATTCCTGATCTTTCCAAAACTTTTATCATGAATGGGTGTTGGATCTTGTCAAATGCTTTTTCTGCATCTAACGAGATGATCATGTGGTTTTTGTCTTTGAGTTTGTTTATATAATGGATTACATTGATGGATTTTCGTATATTAAACCATCCCTGCATCCCTGGAATAAAACCTACTTGGTCAGGATGGATGATTGCTTTAATGTGTTCTTGGATTCGGTTAGCAAGAATTTTATTGAGGATTTTTGCATCGATATTCATAAGAGAAATTGGTCTGAAGTTCTCTATCTTTGTTGGGTCTTTCTGTGGTTTAGGTATCAGAGTAATAGTGGCTTCATAAAATGAGTTGGGTAGAGTACCTTCTACTTCTATTTTGTGAAATAGTTTGTGCAGAACTGGAATTAGATCTTCTTTGAAGGTCTGATAGAACTCTGCACTAAACGCGTCTGGTCCTGGGCTTTTTTTGGCTGGGAGACTATTAATAACTGCTTCTATTTCTTTAGGTGATATGGGACTGTTTAGATGGTCAACTTGATCCTGATTCAACTTTGGTACCTGGTATCTGTCCAGAAATTTGTCCATTTCGTCCAGGTTTTCCAGTTTTGTTGAGTATAGCCTTTTGTAGAAGGATCTGATGGTGTTTTGGATTTCTTCAGGATCTGTTGTTTTGTCTCCCTTTTCATTTCTGATTTTGTTAATTAGGATTTTGTCCCTGTGCCCTTTAGTGAGTCTAGCTAAGGGTTTATCTATCTTGTTGATTTTCTCAAAGAACCAACTCCTCGTTTGGTTAATTCTTTGAATAGTTCTTCTTGTTTCCACTTGGTTGATTTCACCACTGAGTTTGATTATTTCCTGCCCTCTACTCCTCTTGGGTGAATTTGCTTCCTTTTTTTCTAGGGCTTTTAGATGTGTTGTCAAGCTGCTAGTATGTGCTCTCTCCCGTTTCTTCTTGGAGGCACTCAGAGCTATGAGTTTCCCTCTTAGAAATGCTTTCATTGTGTCCCATAGGTTTGGGTACATTGTGGCTTCATTTTCATTAAACTCTAAAAAGTCTTTAATTTCTTTCTTTATTCCTTCCTTGACCAAGGTATCATTGAGAAGAGTGTTATTCAGTTTCCACGTGAATGTTGGCTTTCCATTATTTATGTTGTTATTGAAGATCAGTCTTAGGCCATGGTGGTCTGATAGGATACATGGGACAATTTCAATATTTTTGTATCTGTTGAGGCCTGTTTTGTGACCAATTATATGGTCAATTTTGGAGAAGGTCCCGTGAGGTGCTGAGAAGAAGGTATATCCTTTTGTTTTAGGATAAAATGTTCTGTAGATATCTGTCAGGTCCATTTGTTTCATAACTTCTGTTAGTTTCACTGTGTCCCTATTTAGTTTCTGTTTCCACGATCTGTCCATTGAAGAAAGTGGTGTGTTGAAGTCTCCCACTATTATTGTGTGAGGTGCAATGTGTGCTTTGAGCTTTATTAAAGTGTCTTTAATGAATGTGGCTGCCCTTGCATTTGGTGCATAGATATTCAGAATTGAGAGTTCCTCTTGGAGGATTTTACCTTTGATGAGTATGAAGTGTCCCTCCTTGTCTTTTTTGATAACTTTGGGTTGGAAGTCGATTTTATCCGATATTAAAATGGCTACTCCAGCTTGTTTCTTCAGTCCATTTGCTTGGAAAATTGTTTTCCAGCCTTTCACTCTGAGGTAGTGTCTGTCTTTTTCCCTGAGATGGGTTTCCTGTAAGCAGCAGAATGTTGGGTCCTGTTTGTGTAGCCAGTCTGTTAGTCTATGTCTTTTTATTGGGGAATTGAGTCCATTGATATTAAGAGATATTAAGGAAAAGTAATTGTTGCTTCCTTTTATTTTTGTTGTTAGAGTTGGCATTCTGTTCTTGTGGCTGTCTTCTTTTTGGTTTGTTGAGTGATTATTTTCTTGCTTGTTGTAGGGCGTGATTTCCGTCCTTGTATTGCTTCTTTTCTGTTATTATCCTTTGAAGGGCTGGATTCGTGGAAAGATATTGTGTGAATTTGGTTTTGTCGTGGAATACTTTGGTTTCTCCATCTATGGTAATTGAGAGTTTGGCCGGGTATAGTAGCCTGGGCTTACATTTGTGTTCTCTTTGTGTCTGTATAACATCTGTCCAGGCTCTTCTGGCTTTCATAGTCTCTGGTGAAAAGTCTGGTGTAATTCTGATAGGCCTTCCTTTATATGTTACTTGACCATTCTCCCTTACTGCTTTTAATATTCTATCTTTATTTAGTGCATTTGTTGTTCTGATTATTATGTGTCGGGAGGAATTTCTTTTCTGGTCCAGTCTATTTGGAGTTCTGTAGGCTTCTTGTATGATCATGGGCATCTCTTTCTTTATGTTTGGGAAGTTTTCTTCTATTATTTTGTTGAAGATATTAGCTGGCCCTTTAAGTTGAAAATCTTCATTCTCATCAATTCCTATTATCCGTAGGTTTGGTCTTCTTATTGTGTCCTGGATTACCTGGATGTTTTGAGTTAGGATCCTTTTGCATTTTGTATTTTCTTTGACTGTTGTGTCGATGTTCTCTATGGAATCTTCTGCACCTGAGATTCTCTCTTCCATTTCTTGTATTCTGTTGCTGATGCTCGCATCTATGGTTCCAGATCTCTTTCCTAGGGTTTCTATCTCCAGCGTTGCCTCGCTTTGGGTTTTCTTTATTGTGTCTACTTCCCTTTTTAGTTCTAGTATGGTTTTGTTCATTTCCATTACCTGTTTGGATGTGTTTTCCTGTTTTTCTTTAATGACTTCTACTTGTTTGGCTGTGTTTTCCTGCTTTTCTTTAAGGGCCTGTAACTCTTTAGCAGTGCTTTCCTGTAATTCTTTAAGTGACTTATGAAAGTCCTTCTTGATGTCCTCTATCATCATCATGAGAAATGTTTTTAAATCTGTGTCTAGATTTTCGGTTGTGTTGGGGTACCCAGGACTAGGTGGGGTGGGAGTGCTGCGTTCTGATGATGGTGAGTGGTCTTGATTTCTGTTAGTAGGATTCTTACGTTTGCCTTTCGCCATCTGGTAATCTCTGAAGCTAGCTGTTTTAGTTATCACTGTTAAGAGCTAGTTCTTCAGGTGACTCTGTTAGCCTCTATAAGCAGACCTGGAGGGTAGCACTCTCCTTAGTTTCAGTGGACAGAGTATTCTCTGCAGGCAAGCTCTCTTCTTGCAGGGAAGGTACCCAGATATCTGGTGTTCGAACCAGACTCCTGGCAGAAGTTGTGTTCCACTCACTAGAGGTCTTAGGATCCCGTGTGGAATCCTGTGTGGGCCCTTGCCCGTGTCAGGCGACTCCATTGGCAAGGTAGCCCGGGGCTCGAGTGGAGCGGAAGGGGCTTGTGCCCCAGATCAGGCCCGGGTAGCCTGCTTCCCTATGTACCGCAGTCTCAGGTTCCGCGCTATTGGATTGGGGCCGGCGCTGTGTTCCACTCACCAGAGGTCTTAGGATCCCGTGGGGAGTCCTGTGTGGGCCCTTGTGGGTGTTGGGCGAGACTCTGCTGGCCTTATTTCTTTACAATTCAAATGTTATGCTCTTTCCCAGTTTCACCTCTGCAACCCCCCCATCCCATCCATCCTTACTCTGCTTCTATGGGGGTGCTCCCCCACCCACCTACCCACTCCCACCTCACTGGCCTAGCATTCCTCTACACTGAAGCATCGAGCCTTCACAGGAACAGGGGCTTCTTTACCAAGAGCTTCACTGGAGTTGGAGTTCGGGTTGTAATTGGACAGTCCATTCTGGGTCTTTTCTCTCTGTCTCCATTTGCTTCCTTCATTTTCTTCATCTTCTTGGGCTTAGGGACCTCTGCCTCTTCTTCAGAAGGCTGTTCATTTCTTATCTATATGGTTTTTAGCAGTGGCTGCTTCCTTCTCAAGGGGCTCCTTTTTCTTCTTGGAGAATTTGCTTTTAGAAGCAGTGTCATCTTGAGGCGCCTCCACCTGCTTTTTGGCCTTTTTGGAATTCGGGTCTCCATGCCATTTTCAGAAGGCTCCTTCTTTTTAACTGCTTTCTCTTTGGCAGAAGCAGCCTCTTCCATTCCTCCTGGTGCTTCTTTGGTCTTCGATTTTGGCTTCTCTTTTCTAGTTTTCTTCTTGCTTGGTTTAGGCAGCATCTCCATGCTTCCTCTGCCCAGTCTGATCCCCACTTAGACGCAGGCCTACTGGTTTCCTCAAATGCAGCAAAGGAGAGAACGACAGAGCAGCCTTCTACTTGTGATCTAGCCTGCATCTTCAACAGCTTCCTCCCCTGGCATGCAATGACTCTTACTTCCCCTGAACTGTCACAGTGAGAGTTTCTATTGCTGTGAAGAGACACCATGACCCAGGCAATATTTTGCTGCCTTGTCATGTATGGTATTTTATTGTGGCTGGCTCAATGGTTCTGAGTTTCAATCCAAATTGTTATGGTGGGAAGAATGGCAGCCTCTAGACAGGCATAGCATTGAGGTGCTGAGTGTTGTACATCATGTTCCAAAGGCAAACAGAAAACTGCCTTCCAGGAATGAAGGAGGAGAGTCTCCAAGCGCACCCATACAGTGACACATGTACTCCAATAAAGACACACCTCCAATAGTGCCACTCCCTGTGCCAAGCATGTGCAAACCACCTCATGCAGTTTCCCAGGTCTGTGTCCTCCCAACTTCATTTTTTTAGGCAACATTTGTCTTGGTGTGAAATGAGCTTTCTGAACATAATTGCTTCTCTTTATGGGCACCTTGGCTTCCCAGAAATTAACCTTATTTGAGTACTGTGACAGCTGCTTAGATGGAAAGAAATAGGCATGTATGTGTATGTGTATTTTAGAGAGATTTTGTCAAAATTAGTTAATTGCTCACACTCAGTCTTTTCTGGAACACTTCCTCAGGCTGCATTTCCAGCTGTATCAAACTGAGAAAGCAACTAGATTCCCAAACTTCAGCTGTCTGGGATTCCTGACCATGGTCGCTATGAAATCCGTTGCTCTTTCTGCTAACGCCATGCTCTTCCCACCACTATATCATCATCACCTCTGAGCCAGGGGAAACAATCCTTTAGTTTGCTTTTCATCAATATTTTTTCATGACAGGAGAAAAGTCTACCCTCAAAACTAGAGTCTTCCACTAGCCATGTGTCTTTGCCCCTTTCCAAGTCACTAAGGTATTACCAGTGCCTCCCAAACTTTGCAGAGAACTTGAGGCTTTAAGTCCAGAGACTACAGTCTACCTGAGTCCCTGCCTCTCGTGACATTTCACCTGGCCATAGCACTGCTCTTTCCATTTGTATTGTACACAACTGTCCTAGTCAGCATGTCAAGAACACAAGCAGAAGGAATCTGAATGGAGGGAAATATGATTGGGAGAATGCCTGCATCACATAGCCTACAGGAAAGATGTAGGGAGTGGCCTCATCAGTGACTGCTATGGGAGTGTGGTATCCCACTGCGGGATGTGCCACTACTGGGCAGCATGTCCTGAGCAGGAGAGTCAGGTCAGCAAGCCAGTCAGCAGCCCTCCTCTCTGTGCTTTCTTTCATTTCCTGCCTCCTGGTTCCTGCCCTGTTTGAGTTCCTGCCTTGCCTTCACCTCAGAGATGGTCAATGATCTAGAAATGTGAGTCTCATAAACCTTTTGTGTCTCACATTTCTTTCGGTCCTAGTGTCTGTCACATCTATGACAGACTTGTATTTTGTACACTGGTCCTCAACAGGCAGTGGATGTCCCAGGGCAGAGCCTGAAGAAGAAAGGGAGGCTGATAGACCTGCCCCCTTGGAGAAAGGGGGTTGGAGGACAGAACTTTGGGGGATGGGCAAGTCCTAACTGCCACAAGCTGTAGTTGAACTTACATTAACTACTCCACTGCCTGAGATGAGGTACTTAGATAGGCTGCCTTTATCTCCACATGGCATTTCTCATTTGAGGACAGGGTGGTCTCAAGATAGGGTTTCTCTGTGTAGGCCTGACTGTACTGGAACTCCCTCAGTGAACCGGGTTAGCCAGGAACTCAGAGATCCACGTGCATCTGCCTCCCAAGTGCTGCAATTAAAGGGGTGCACCTCCACCACAGGACTTCCTCATGACATTTCTAACCACTCAAATACAAAATGTGGAGAGCCCAGTGACCATCCACAGCCACAGACACAAGGTCAGGGGCAGATGGGAAGCAGGCCCTGTGGCCTAAGGGAACAAAGTTTCAGGTGGGCAGGAGGAATACATTTTAGACATTATACACAGCAGGGTGACCCACATCCTAATGCAATCTTTTCTAAGATGTTCAGAGCAACTGCCAGCTTCCTCTGGCCCTAGCACCTTAAGGAGACAGCATGGAGACACATAACCCCTGGATTTGAGCAAACTGGGTAGGAAGTCAGTCAAGTATGGATTCCTTCCAGAGTTAAATCATAATGTCTCCATATTCTGTGTGCAGGCCCCAGCCTATAGCCCTCCATAGTTGAACATTCAAGAGGCAGGAATTGTTGAGGCTACAGATGAGCTGGCCCATGATACAAGTCCTGTACTGGATAAACTGCACCAAGATGCCCTTGGGAAAGAATATGAAGGTGGCCTGAGGAAGCAGAACTAGGAGTCCTCTGTCCTTTTCCAGAAGGCTGTCTAAAAGCTGAAAAGGGAGTCTAGACACATTCCTGTCTTCCATATTTTTTTAATATAACTTAAATTACATATAGCAAATACTGAAACTTCAGTAAGCACCTAGACAGACGGTGACTTTCGTGTTAGGTGTCATCATACCTAAGTCAAGGCATGCAGGGGAAACACCAAGCCTTTGTCCTTAGCCTCTAAAAGACCTGCTGAAAAGGTCTAGTGAAAGAATGCTGGCATGGGTGTACTGTTCTGCCACCAGGAATAACAGCTGTGAGTGAGACCTTTCTAGCTTCCAAAGTTTTGCTCGATGCACAGCTCCATGCCTCTGAGAATGTGATATGGCTATCCAAGGGAGGACAAGCATGGCTGAACGGGACAGCTCCCACATGCTGCTCTCTGGGAGGCCATATCAAAACACAGATCTAGGACAGTCACAGTGACCTCAGAGGACTGAAGAAACAAAGGACAATAGAGCAGGGTGAAGATACAGCCAGGTGCAAGGAAGCCCTGGAGGACCTGGGTCCTGTGATTATGAAATTGATCCTGGTCGCTTGATAGTAGTTAATGAACCTTCAATTCTGTCTAGCTGGGCCCTCACCAGGTATCCAGAATTGCTGTTCTCCCCATCCCATGCATGGGTCATGAAAGCCCAGCCTTCCTTGTGACAGAGGCTGACATCAGGCCCTGAGGCAGTGAGCACCTCACAAGAATACGGTGATGCTGGTGGTGCCCTAGGTCTGCTGTGCCTATATAAAAAGGGAGGAGTGTATCTCAAGGAATGATAGGAATTGGGGTTTGCTCAGTTGGGTTCTGCCTCCAAAGAGGGTCTTCCTCCACAGAGGGACCTGGTGAGGATCTGTCACCTCTGATGAGACAGGCACCCCATCATGAGTTCCACTATAGGCTTCTACCTGCAGAGGACAGTTAGCCATCAAGGTGGGATGTTCCTGACCTTGGAAGAAGAGAGGTGGAAAGGCTTTCAACAACCTCTGAGGCTTCTCCTGCAACGTTGAAAAAGTGCTTCCCATAAGGAGAGAAGGCAGTGCCCCTGAAGGAAGAGAACGCGCTGACCTAGGATGAGACCTCAGGCTCATCAGATGTTCCACACCAAAACTTCATTCATTCATTCATTCACTCACTCACTCATTCATTCTCTCCCTCCCCTCTCTCTCTCAGGCCTCCATCCCTCCCTCTCGTAATGAAGAAAACAAACAAACAAAAAACAAACAAACAAACAAAAAACCCTAGCATGTGACCATGAACCTGGTCTCCAAAGTCACAAAATATGTTGTTCTGCCTCCCATAGCAGGATGTTTTTGGATTCAGGTCTCTGAGCTCAATACCCTATTTCCTGGCAGTCACAGAAACCTTGCCAGACTGCTGCCTCCCAGAGCACCCAGCCTGCACTGCACTATGCTGAGCTCACTCGTCTTCACTTTGGTGGTCATGGGTTCTTTCAGTTGCTTGGGAGCCCCATTCTGCAGCTGTGCATTGCTCCTCCTCAACTCCCAACTCCCAACACCCAGATGATCCTGTTTAAGAGAGCCATCGACTCTCTTAAACATCCATGGGGGTCCCTCTGCTCTCTGAAAACAACCTGGAGGAATTCCGAAGTGAGTCTTCACATATTACTGGGAACCTGAGATGTTGGAAAATCTGGAAGGCCTCGGCTAAGCTGCCCAGGCTTGTCCTGCAGGTTACCCTCTCTAGGCATGAGGCATCTCCAGGTTTCTAGCAAGGGCAGAAATGGTAGGGCCTCCTTGTGTACACATAGAAAAATACCCAGGGTCAAGCTTTCCACTGTACTTAGGGCATGAGCATAATGCTTGTTACTGTGCATTCCGTAAATTCTCTTAACATGGGTCCAGGTTGAGTTCCCATAGAGGACTACATAAAGAAACTTCAGGTAGAAGAACTGGGTTACAGACTGAAGATAAGGGGAGGAGCCTCTCACTGAAATGCTGTCTCCCAGAACTTGGGGCATCAGTGGGGGTGGCAGGGATGACATGGAGGGGACACACACACACATTTAGTTCTGAGCTAGGCACTTTGTCTTCTATTTTTTAGTATGAACACAAATACAGGACATACCCTGGCTGTCATGTTAAAAGAATAGTTCTCCACACAGAACTCATGGACATATGCCCTGCAGCTTCCAAGGGCTCCTCATTTTTGAGGAGCAATGTACACACTAAGGAGCACAGGTTCAATGCAGTGGCTTGATGGAGGTCACAACAAATGAGGTCTCTGGGTCCCTTCATCCTGCAGCCTGCTGCCCCCCATGATTCCCTGAATCAATTATTCCTCCCAATGTATTCCCCAGTGCTCTTTTACATAGCTGACACTGCACGCTGTCTCTGGACAGATTCTATTACCATGATATTGTCGACTGCATTTAGGAGGATTCTCATACTCTAAAATAAGGTTAATGTGACGTGGATGTTACTTCAATCAGTTATGACAAGTGTATGATATTCCTAGAATGTAAGCCTGGGAACATTGATATTTCAAAGAGAATCTATATGTTTCTCCATCTGGAGTCTGACTTTTATGCATGGTAAAATTCAGTTTGTCCATGGTAGGCTATTTTGTGGACTCAGATGTGCCCTTATCTCTTTAGTGTGAATGGGCTTTGTTCGGGGCTCTTTTTCCCTTAATGTTTCCTGGGTTTAAGTCCTCAGCTTTTGTTCAGAGACCAGAGAAAAATGTTTTTGCAATTAGTATTCATCACTTGACACATGAGTGGATTCCCAGTGAAAACGCTTCCTGGTTTATGGAATGTGCCATTCTCTTGGTCCCCTTATGACAGGAAATCTCTCTGTCTGCACTTCAGTGTATGGTAAACTCATATCCTGGGGACAAAATCTGTCCTTGACTCTCTACATGAGGCCTACCTCGAAACACTATTCCCCCAGGTGGGAAGGCCTTACCATTTCAATCTGGGGAAGATTCAAGGATGGGACTCTTTAGAGCTAGAGGCTGTAAAAAGAACCCTTAAAGATAACCCTTCATTTCTTCCAATGCCTGTTCTATGGTTCCTCTCAGTTTGCAAACAGTTGTCAACCAGGTTATTGCGCAAATGGCAAGGGGCACTACTCCTGTGAGTTTGCCAATGCTCATACAAGGGGCAACCACAGAAGAATACTGGAGGGTTTTCCTCTACCTGGGACTCTCATTCAGGAGACAACAGAAGGAAATGAAACCCTTGATCCCTGTATTAGTCAGGGTTCTCTAGAGTCACAGAACTTAGATAGTCTCTATATAGTAAAGGAATTTATTGATGACTTACAGTCTACATCCCAATTCCCAACAGTGGTTCAGTAGTAGCCGTGAATGGAAGTCCAAGGATCTAGCAGTTACTCAGTCTCACACAGCAAGCAGGCAAAGGAGCGAGAGCGAGACTCCCTTCTTCCAATGTCCTTATATGGTCTCCAGCAGAAGGTGTAGCCTAGATTAAAGGTGTGCTACACCACACCTTTAATCCCAGATGACCTTGAACTCAGAGATCTCCCTGTCTTAATCTTCTGGAATTCATAGCCACTATGCCTCAAGATCTCCATACCAAGATCCAGATCAAAAATTTCTAACTCTCAGCCTCCAGATTAGGGTCACTGGTGAGCCTTCCAATTCTGGATTGTAGTTCATTCCAAATATAGTCAAGTTGACAACCAGGAATAGCCACTACAATCCACCCCTTGTCAACTTGACACAAATAATATCTCATGTTCACATGAAACAATAACAAGGTTGTGAATACGCCTAACATGATATAACTATCCCTCATACAATCGCAAATGCATTTGTAGATTTACAATGGGGCATTCATATTACTTTATAATCCTCGTTTCTGCAACTGGTTACGTGGCCTTAATTGGTATTTATAACTACCTTCCTCTACTACCCATTCTGTATTTCCTTCACCTTCAGCCAGAACCTCAGCAGGTCTTGGCTCTTTTCCTGGAGGATTGACCCATACCTTCATTCCTGATGGGTCTGCATCCTTTGTCATCCTGCTTGGATTAGGCTGTTGTAGTTTCCCATTGACTTTAATCACAGGACATGGTAGTACTAAGAGACGCCCTAAGGGATCTCCTACACTCCAGACATAATCTTGCTTACCACCATTGTGAAGAGGTAATCCAATTTCCCCATGGTAATCTGGATCTATCACCCCTCCTAACACTGTTATTCCTTTTTTAGCCTGTTGGTTTAAGGGCATTAGAAGCCCAAAATGACCAGGGGGAAGTCTGAGCTTCCAGTTCAATGGAATGTTTGTTGTAGCTCCTGGTAGGAGCACTCCCCTCTCTGGAGCCAAAACTTCTAGGCCAGCAGAACCTAGAGTTATGGGGACAGGAAGCAAAAATTTTCCTAGAGGGTCACTAGGAGTGATAGTAAGTGGAACTATTCCCTTTTCCACCCCTTGATTCCTGGACCCATGGATCCTGGCTATGGGCGAAACTGTACCATATATCAAGCGCTGATTCAAAGCATATACTGCCTTCTGAAGAACTCTGCCCCAGCCTTCCAAGCTGTTACCACCTAATTGGCGCTGTAACTGCGTCTTCAAAAGGCCATTCTATCTTTCTATCAGACCAGCTGCTTCAGGATGGTGGGGAACATGGTAAGACCAGTGAATTCCATGATTGTGGGCCCACTGTTGCACTTCTCTGGCTGTGAAATGAGTTCCTTGGTCAGAAGCAATACTGTGTGGAATACCAGGATGATAGATAAGGCATTCTGTCAGTCCATGGATGGTGGTTTTAGCAGAGGCATTACGTTCAGGAAAGGCAAATTCATAACCAGAATAAGTATCTACTCCCGTAAGAACAAAATGCTGTCCTTTCCATGAAGGAAGTGGTCCAATGTAGTCAACCTGCCACCAGGTTGCTTGCTGGTCACCTTGAGGAATGGTGCTATATCTGGGGCTCAGTGTTGGTTTCTGCTGTTGGCAGATCTGGCATTCATCAGCAGCTGTAGCCAGGTCAGCCTTAGTGAGTGGAAGTCTGTGTTGCTGAGCCCAAGCACAACCTCCATCTTGACCACCATGGCCACTTTGTTCATGTGCCCATTGAGCAATGACAGGGATGGCTGGGGAGAGAGGCTGACTGTCCACAGAACAGGTCATCTTATCCACTTCATTATTGAACTCCTCCTCAGCTGAAGTCACCTTTTGTTGAGCATTTACATGGGACACAAATATCTTCACATCCTTTGCCCATTTGGAGAGATCTATCCACATAGTTCTTCCCCAGATGTCTTTCTCACCAATTTTCCAATTGTGATCTTTCCAAGTCCCTGACCATCCAGCCAATCCATTGGCTACAGCCCATACAGTGAATAATCGTACATCTGGCAATTTCTTCTTGCAAACAAACTGTAATACCATGTGTACTGCCCGAAGTTTTGCCCACTGTGAAGATTTCCCTTCACCTGTGTCTTTCAGGGTTGTCCCAGAAAGGGGTTGTAATGCTGCAGCTGTCAACTTCTGGGTGGTACCTGCATAACGTGCAGAGCCATCAGTAAACCAGGCCCTAGTCTTCTCCTCTTCGGTCAGCCAATCACAGGGAACACCCCATAAGGCTATAGGCGCATGCTTGGCAGCAGATGGCATTGTAACAGGAGTAGAAACCATAGGCATTTGAGCAACTTCTTCATGTAACTTGCTTGTGCCTTCAGGACCTGCTCTGGCTCGATCACGTACATACCACTTCCATTTGATAATAGACTGCTGCTGTGCGCGTCCCACTTTATGACTTACAGTGTCTGATAGTATCTAGCTCATGATGGAAAGTTCAGGTCGCAAAGTAACTTGGTGTCCTATTGTCAAACGTTCAGTTTCCACTAAGTTCCAATAGCAGGCCAAGAGCTGTTTTTCAAAGGGAGAACAGTTGACTGCAGATGATGGTAGAGCTTTGCTTCAAAATCCCAAAGGTCTCTTCTGTGATTCACCTACAGGGGCCTGCCAGAGGCTCCAAACAGCATCTCTATAAGCTACAGACACCTCAAGTACCATCAGGTCTGCTGTATCATATGGTCCAAGTGGTAGAGCATCCTGCACAGCATCCTGGACCTGTTGAAGGGCCTTCTCCTGTTCCAGGCCCCACACAAAGCTAGCAGCTTTCCGAGTCACTTGGTGAATAGGCCTAAGTAACACACCCAAGTGAGGGATGTGCTGTCTCCAGAAACCAAATAGACCCACTAAACGTTACCAATGAGTCGAGTCCAAAGTAGTTGCTACTTCCTGCTCACTTGGTCCAGTCAGTACAATGTCATCAATATAGTGCACCAATGTGATATTTTGTGGAAGATCCAAACGATCAAGATCCCTCCTAACTAAATTATGACACAGGGTAGGAGAGTTAATATATCCTTGAGGCAAAACTGTGAAGGTATACTGTTGGCCTTGTCAACTGAAAGTAAATTGCTTCTGGTGGTCCTTATGGAAAGGTACTGAGAAGAAGACATTGCTAGATCAATAGCTGCATACCAGGTGCCATGTGTTTAAATAAAGTAAAATAAAAAAATAAAGCTCAAGTAACGAAACTACATCTGGTACAGCAGCTGCAATTGGAGTTACTACCTGATTTAGTTTTCGATAGTCAACTGTCATTCTCCATGATCCATCTGTCTTCTGCACTGGCTAGATAGGAGATTTAAAGGGAGATGTGGTGGGAACCACACCACCCCTGCATCTTTCAAGTCCTTGATTGTGGCAATAATTTCTGCAATTCCTCCAGGAATACGATACTGTTTTTGACTCACTATTTTCTTTGGCAGAGGCAACTCTGAAGGCTTCCATTTAGCCTTTCCAACCATAATAGCCCTCACTATGCAGTTCAGGGAACCAATATGAGAATTCTGCCAATTTCTGAGTATATCTATCCCAATTATGCATTCTGGAACTGGGGAAATGACCACAGGATATGTTCGGGGACCTACTGAACCTACTGTGAGTCGGACATCAGTCAAAACTCCACTAAATACCTGCCCTCCATAAACCCCTACTTTAACTGGAGGGCTGCAATGTTTCTTGGGATCTCCTGGGATCAGTGTCAACTCAGAACCAGTATCCAGTAGACCCTGGACAGTCTGATTATTTCCTTTCCCCCAGTGTAGTTACCCTTGTAAAAGGCCGTAGGTCCCTCTGGGGAAGAACTGGAGAAAGGGTAACAGCAAAACCTTTAGGTGTCATAACAAGATCCTTCCTCAAGTGAACCTGGCCACCCCTTCATTCAAGGGGTTCCGGATCTGCAAACTGGCTCAAATCTGGAAATTGATTCACTGGCCAAGATTGCCATTTACTATGATCTAATGTAGCCTTTCTTTCATTTGTTTGAGAGTTTTTCTGCTTATACAGATCAAATACATGTGCAGTAGGCTTCCTATGTATTTTGTTCCTGGAAACACCATGATTGATTAGCCAGTACCAAAGGTCCAAGCGAGTTATGCCATTATAAATTTCACCTCTCTTGTGCTGACCATTACTGGTTATGTTATTATAAACATTGTTTTGTCTACGCTGTCCATTATAATAACTAGGATCACCTTGTCTCTGGCAATTCAGTGCTGCCACCTGGCCCTTCTTACCTCGGAATCCAATTAAACCCATTGAATTTAATTCATCTAATTGAGCAGCAGCATCTCCAATGCTAAGGTCTGGTACAAGGAAAAGGGCAAGAACAAAACTCTTTAAATGTGCTGGTGCCCCTCTCACCAGTTTTCGTCTTTTAGAGCTGGGAAAGGGCTTATCTTCTGGACCTTCCCATTGTGGAAGATTAGGTTTTACACAATATATCCACTCTAGCACTGCAATTTCCCTAAGCCTTAAAATCCCTTCGTCAACACTAAGCCACGGAATATCAGGCATCTCCAAGTCATTTCCAGTAGACCATCTTTTGATTAACACTTCAGCCAACCAGTCAAACAAACTTTTGACACCCTTTTTAACTGTACGAGCTTCTATATTAAACCTAGAATCTCCACTCAGAGGGCCGATGTCAATAAACTCAACCTGCTCTAGTTTTATGTTCCTTCCACCCTTATCCCACACCCGTAAAATCCATTCCCACACATATTCGCCAGGTTTCTGCTTGTAGCAAACTCATTAAGCTCCTTAGTAGTGTAGCAAATTTCCTCATGGACTACACTTTCTACCTCCCCTCTAGGAGCCTGTTTTGCTTTGAGTCTGATTACAGGTCTAGAAGAAACTATTGGTGGGCCTTGAGAAACATCAGTAATTGTCTGGCATTTTCTTCAGTGATAGTCACTGCTGGTTTATCAGACTCTGCAGAATCAATTTCCTCATGTGGGGAAGGCATTATTTCAAGGGTTGGGGCTGAGGGTACTACTTCCTCAGGTGGGGCAAACCCTTGAGAATCTGAAGATTTAGAATTCTCATCTTCAACATGGTCTTCCCACACACTCCCATCCCAAGTTATAGGATCCCATTCTTTGCCAATTAGTGCCCTTACTTTAACTGTCGACACACTCTGAGGCTGAGATTTGAATTTTCCCTGTAGTTCAGCCAACTTTACAATGAGGGTTCCAGTGTGATTTTCTGCAACTTGAGCTCTATGGCTGCAGGAGAGAAGATTCTCTTCAAGGACACACTTAGCAACTTTTAGATCATTTACTTGTGTCTGGAGCCTTTAGGTTTTATCACACAACTCCTCCCTTTCATTCATCACTTTTTTCCCCAGATGCTACGAGCAGCCAGCCAGTAAAATCATTTTTCGATTTTCCCCCCATCTTGTAGAAAGCTTTGTACACCAAATTACCTAATTCATCAAGAAAATCAAGGGCATTAGCTTCAAGTTTGAAATATAGTTTCAACCATGGGTCTTCAAAATTATCTGAGCTCCCAGGAGGGAGAGAATCTGGAGAGGTTTCAGTAGTTGAAGGTGCTGGTGGATCAACAAGCCAATTCCAGCATTTTAAAAGATTCATCCTTATACTTCTGCTTCTCTAGAACCACTCCTGGTGCCAACTTCTGTATTGGTCAGGGTTCTCTAGAGTCACAGAACTTATGGATAGTCTCTATAAAGGAATTTATTGATGACTTACAATCTGCAGTCCAATTCCCAACAATGGTTCAGTAGTAGCTGTGAATGGAAGTCCAAGGATCTAGCAGTTACTCAGTCTCACACAGCAAGTAGGCGAAGGAGTGAGAGCGAGACTCCCTTCTTCCAATGTCCTTATATGGTCTCCAGCAGAAGGTGTAGCCCAGATTAAAGGTGTGTTACACCACACCTTTAATCCCAGATGACCTTGAACTTGGAGATCTCCCTGTCCTAATCTTCTGAAATTTATAGTCACTATGCCTCAAGATCTCCATACCAAGATCCAGATCAAAAATTTCTATCTCCCAGCCTCCAGATTAGGGTCACTGGTGAGCCTTCCAATTCTGGATTGTAGTTCATTCCAAATATAATCAAGTTGACAACCAGGAATAGCCACTACAGCTCCCAACTGCCATTTCAGTAAGGTGCCAGGTCTGTACTTGATGGCTATGCTGAAGTCTATATGTTTTATATTACACTCTGTATTTCCCAGTTTGTGTGTGCTCACCCAAGGGGAAGCTGCGTGTAAGTTGGCTTTAGGTGAAATATCCTGAAACTCAAAATAGCGCTCAGGCTCTGGAGGTCTCGATGATGCACACATGGGAAAGACCTGAAGGGTGCACTCCCCTGTGCACTGAGGATAGGAAAGCACAAGGTGGTGAGCAGAACAGTGGGATAGGGCAGGGACAGCCAGAAATGGAGATCATGGTGGCATCCCAGAATCTAGAGACCCTGTTCCAGCTGTGGGGCTCCAACCTCTTTCACATATACTTGTATGTGTTTCAAAGCCAGTGGAGATTATAGGTAAACAGTGTCACCAGGCAGGCAGCCCTCCCGGACCTGTGTTGTACTTTAGCACTTGATGTGTGCTTCCTGTCCAACTCAAAGGCTCAAAGACTCAGTGACCTTGAGGAAACATTTTCAGTGTCTTAGATATCTCTTTCTACTCTTAAACACACAACATCCTACAGGGTGGCATGGGGGTACTGATCGGGCAATTTCTCTCCTCTCTCCCCTGCTAGCCCTGATCTCTCTAGAATTCTCCAGCTGAGATGTTTTAGTCCAGTAGGAAGCTACCATGAGGCTTCAGGGGTGAGGCTGCCATTTGCTGAAGCCATAAACTAACGGGTGTATATGTATCACAGTGCTTGCCACATCATGTCTGCCATGCATAGAGAACAGTAGGTCCTAATTGGCTGTGCAGGACAGTGTTTTTTGACTTCACACTCATGTGTAACTATCCCTGAGATAAGTCAAGAAGAGTATCCGAACACAGGAACTGAGAGGCAGAAACAAGAGTAGAGGCCATGAGGGGTGCTCTTTCCTGGCTTCTTCATCAGGATTTCCTCGGTACGTTTCCTACTCCCAGCTGTGCTTCTACCCACACCGGCCTGAACACTCACAGTCAGGCACTGTTCACGAGAATGTACTACAGACTCACTTGACAATCTTATAAGGGCATTTTCTCAACAAACATTTTCATCATGAATGACTTAAACTTCACCCAATTGTCAGAAAACTACCCAACCCAGATGGGGTTGGCAATCCCTCTCTGTCATGCGAGATACTTCAGCGTGTGACCTGTCCTCACTCCAGGAACAGTAGACAGCCTGACCTTCTCTCCTGTCACATTTTCACTCATACATCTATCAGGTGTCTCAGCCGCTCACCCCCTGCCCCTCCCCCATCAATTTTATCCACCAGATGCTTAATATCTGGGATTCAATGCTGCTGTCTTCATCTGGTCATTAGACCAGGATGGTCATTAGAGTCACTCTGGAACTTCAGTTCACACAGTGACTAGAGGGTCTGGGCTCTCCCTATCCCAGAGTCAGCATGAGATAAAGCCCAATGGCACCTGTGAGCTCTTTCCTCTCACCACCCGAAAGGACATGTGATCCATTAGCTTCCTGACACACAACATGCTATTGTCCCGTAGTAATGGTCTTGGCCACTCTTAATGGCCACTGACAATCTCAAGTGCAGTTTTAGTCATGCAAGAAAAGGGAAAGGGTCCATAACTTATATGCCATCTCTGTATTTGCTCCCGTGTCCTTCCCTCCTGGGGCTTATTGTTCTTTTCCTAGTTATAATCTACCCAGGGAGGTCTCATCAGTAGGGGTTTTGCAGAAAGGGTCAGCCTGCCATTGTCCATGGTACCTGGGATTCCCTCCCCTTGCATCTGATACCTGTCCCTCCTTCAGCTTCTCCTCTGTAGATCATGATGCTGTGCTACAGAAGCTGGTGCATATGAGGCCAGGAAGGTCATGGATCCCTGACTATGAGGGCAGTGGGTCATTGTTGCTGAGGATCACATCTCAAGATGACAGCACTGAAGAGAAAGTGAAATTCTCCTGCCTGAGCAAAGTATGCAGAAAAGAGGTGAGGTGAGGCTGTCGCACACAGGGACAAGCGTCCAGATGGAACCTAAGATGATCTGTAACCTGTTGAGGGAAAACAGTCAAGGCTCTAATGAGCCACCTCAAAGTCTCAAAGTTCAGAAGGATACCAAGGGCCTAAGCTCTGTGATTGCTTTATCAGGATAGAGCATCTGCCAAGGCATTCAGGACTGCACATGCTCTGGAAGATCCTTTGCCAGCTGCAAGATGGCCTGAGCAGCTGTGCTGCCCACATCTACTGCAGAAGCACTTGAGCCAATAGACCTTCCTCTGACAAGGCCATTCTGCCCTTGACACTGATGTGATGACTCCCCTGTCTCCATATGAATACACCTAGCCTGCCCCACAAGCATGATACTGTCACTACAGGGACACTAAGGACAAGGAAGACTATGACAGTAGGCTGCTGGATGCAATAATGATTGTTTCACATTCTAATGCTGACAAAAGAGTCTCAGGCCTCAAAGGAGGTGGACTTCAAGTGTGAAAGCTGAGTGTCACTCCTGGATCTGAGTCAACACCAACATCCAGGAATCCAGGAGCTTTGGATGGTGGATGCTTCTGTCCACAGTGTGACAGTGGCAAGTCCTGGATCGCACTCACTCTGTGAAGGTGCACAGGGAACAAAATAGTCTCATCTCCCTGGACATCAGGGTAGAGACCAAATGAGAATGGGCGTCTCCATTTGGGAAAAGGGTTAGGAGAAGGAGCAGGAGATGCATATATCCCCACCACTTGAAAGTCGTGAAGTTTGAGAGGGAACCCTGAAGCCTGAATCACTGTGAAACATGTCGTCTGCCCATACCAGAATCCTTCCTGACAAGAGAATCTTAGAAGGTAGGGGAGGCTCAGGGCATGCATATATCCTGACCTCTTGAAGGTCACCTAGTTTGACAGGGAACCTCTAAGGCATGAATCGCTGTGAAACATGTTGTCTGCCAGAGCCAAGAGTCCTTCCTGAAAGCAGAATACACTCCCAAACCCCCAGAGCCGAAAAATAATGGTGAATAAAGTGGCAGGTATTCTGATGACCTATAACACCATCAGGAGCCCTGAGGCTCACCTCCTCCTGTAATCGAACGTAAGGCATATCAGTGCAGGTCACTCCAGGACAACTGTCACTGTTCAAAAATTCCTGCACACAGGAAAGCTAAGGAGATCTCCTCTTTGCTGCCTTTGTCTTCTCAGGAAGCTTGAGAACTTAAGTCCCTCCAGATTCCTTAACATGTTCTGAACTCTTTGCTAGTCCAGTGTTCCAGTACTCTCCAACTCATAGGAAAGAGAAGACCACAGACATTTGCGACTCTGAACCTATCTAGCTGAGCTTCCAGTGCTCAAACGCAGAGAGTGGACTGAGATTTAGAGGGCCTCTCCATGAATACTGTCCAGAATCAAGCTCTGGAGAAGTTCACTGTGCAAGAATGTGTAGTACCTTGGATGGACTCTGGGATCTGGGATATGAAGTGTGTCCTCATTAGGGCCAGAAGACACATGAGTACTTGAGTAGACACAAAAGACATGGTGTCATGGTATGGAGTCCAAGGTCAAGGGAAGGTACTGAGAATAGTGAGCCCTGTGTAAGTGAACCTGGACATGAACAGCGTGGGTGGACATGGTCTTGTTCACTTCAGGCTGCAGTGTTGTCACCATCTCCTACAGAAGCACATGTTCCAGTACACTATCCTCTAACAAGGTTATTCTGGCCTTCAACGTCATGTGATGATTTCCCTGTCTCTATATAGGAGACCTGGCCTTACTAGGTGCTACTGTCACTGAGGTGACAGTAAGGACAGGAGGACTGTGACAGTGGGGAGCTTCATGAAAATGATGGGAAGCCCAGCTGTACCTGTGTAATGTACATGGTGCAACCCCTGATCTGCTCTTCAAATCTTCATTTTATGCTGGTGTCTTCCTAGTAACAGCCATGTCACCAAATAACAGCGACTTCTCCATGACTCTCCTTCATCCTTGCCTCTCATTCTTGAGACTGAAGAGGCTAGAGGGCGGCCTCGACAGATCAGTCAGTGTGTGCCCCCTGACCACTGCCACTGGATTTTCTTGGGATTGTGTTCTAAGTGTGGGATGTCTGAGAGAGCTGGGCTCCTAGTTCTTGTGATGTAGTCTATTTCTCACTTACTGAACTGTTCCTGCTCCAGGCCTCCAGTAACATCATGGAAGTCACTGTTCCCTTCACAGGCCTGACTTCATTTTTATTCAAAAGGAGTTAGAATCGGATATGAGATGTGACCCCAGGTTCTAGACTGTCTTTGTTCAGTGGTGTGATCTGTGCTTTGGTCAGTTGCCCTTCCATAGTCATAGTGATGTGCAAGGCCATCACTAGGTGCTGGATCCCAGGATTGTTAGCGTCATGGACAAGCTCTGCAGAAGGAACTGACACTCTGGCAGAGTTCAGGAAGGCAAAGATGGGGAGGCAAGCCCACATCAAAACAGGTGAAAGAGGTAATGAAACTGGGAGCTTCCATCCTAGTACAGGTCGTTGGGAAACACACTCCCTGAGAAGATAGCTCTGCTGGGCTGAGCCAGGACAGAAAGAAGACATGAGAAAGAGGGCCAAGAGTGTAGTCACAGGACAGGCAGCCATCACGAATGATTTTAGTAGGGACACAGATGCTCTGGCTTTTATGTTAAAAGAAAAGTTCTCCATAAAGAGCTCATCGTAATGTGTCCTGCAGCTTCCAAGGGAGGTCAAGCAAACAGTTTTGAGGAGCAATGTATACATTAAGGTGTGCAGGTCCAAATCAGTGTCTTGAGATAGATCACACAACAAATGAGGTTTCTGGGTCTCTTCATTGTGCAGCCTGCTGCCCCCTTGGGTTACTTGAATCAATTATTCTTCCCATTGCATCTTCCCAGTGCTTTTTATATAGCTGACAGTGCATGCTGTCTCCAGACAGATATATAGTACCATGACATTGTCCACTGCATTTAGGAGAATAGTCATGTTCTATGATGAAATTTACATGCTTTGAAATGTTAGTTCAATCAGTTATGACAAGTGTATGATATTCCTAGGATATATGCCTGGGAAAATTATCATTTCAAAGAGAATCTATACTTTCTTTCTCTCTGGAGTCTGACTTTTGTGCACAGTAGAGTTCAGTTGGTCAGTGGTGGGCTGGTTTTTTAGACTCTGGCATGTCCTCATCTCTTTAGGGATGCTTCTGAGTATGGATGGGCGTTGTGCAGCCTCTTTTTCCTTAATGTGACCTGTCTTAAGCCCTCAGCTTGTGTTCAGACTCCAGAGGAAAATGCATTTGCAATTAGTACTCATCAGATGACACATGAGAGGATTCCCAGTGACAGCCCTCCCCGGTACACAGAGGCTGCCATTCTCTGGGTCCTGGTGCACATATAACTCTTTTAGGTGAGAAGATACAGGTTTATTTATAAGAACTCTGGATCTGCAACTTGGAAATTGTATCCTATTAGCTTCTACAACTTGAAGAGTATTGTCGGGTTTAATGTATCCATGAGCAATGTTAGGTTGTGGCAGTAATTTATGGGTGCCACTATCTGCCTGAATATCTTCTTCCCCCTTCCTCCTGCAGGAGCCTATTCTCCATTATCAGGTCAAACATGTTTCCTCCTAGAGTACACTCTACTACTAGATGGACCTGCTTGGAAGTTACTCTAGAACCTGGAAGAGGCTGATGTTAGGATGGTGTAGTGAACAAGGTCAAGGTTGTGATGGACCCTCTTATGCTTGCTTACCGTCTCAGTTGGTTCTTTGTCTTGCCTCTTACAGAGGACCCACTTTGTTGGAAGGCATATGGGGGATTTTTGATTTCAGAGACTTCTTGAAGCAACAGAGTCTTGACAGGGAAGCCCTGATTTTCCTGCACAGTCTCTCTAAGCACTAAATTGTCTGTGGAGATGATGAGGTTACTTTGTGAAATATTCCTTAGGTCTCAGGGGTATTTCATATTGGGATATGCTGCTGTAGACACATTAGGGCAGACACATCTCCAGAAGAAAGGGGCCAGGCTATATCTGGGCTCTTCTTTGAACAAGGTAAAGCAATTGCACGAATCGAAGCATTTCTTGCCACACGAATCCTGATATTTGTAGGACAAGAGGCCCACACTCTCTTATGGGCCAGCTCTAAATAAGGGTAAAGATGGGCACAACGGCCCATCTCGTTGGTGGAAGACCAGAGATAAAGAGATGTGTTGGTGATGGTGGTGACATAGGGTGTGGATTCCCAGGCTTTGCTGAAGTTGTATATCCATGCTCCAGCTCATTGTGTATCTGTTCTTTTATAATCAAATATGGCCCCATTATTTTGCCATATTTATTCTTTTTCAGGGATTCCAATATCTCGTTAGCATTCAACCCCATGCCTCAGAACATGTCTATAATGTTAGATTCTGGAAAGGTCTCCTTTTGGGTATATAGTTCACATATCATAACCCATGGATGTCTCTCACTGTCTTCACTGGAGGACCTCATCTCTGGAAAACTGTGAGGATATGGTGAAGTAGGTTTTCAATTATCACAGAGAAGTAAGTTAGAATATCATAGATCCCCGTGAGAATCTTTTCCTTCTGTCAATTTTAAGGTGATAACATAGAGTAGCATGTCCAAATTCCATATATCTGGCCCTTGCCATCATATGGCTTTCCTAAGGTGAACTCTGGTGAAAAGAAGCACTTGGTCCTACACTGCCATGGCAGTAATTGGTGAGGTATATCAAGTTCACATCACTGGATGAAGCTATGAGTATATTAAAAGATTTTCATATCTGGATTGACAATGATAAGGTTGTGGAAATACTTTATAGCTGCTAGTAACTGCCTGAATATATTCTTTGCATCTTCCTCCTGCCGCAGGCCATCCTTCATTATCAGGTCAAATATGTTTCCTGCTAGCGCACACTCTGCAACTAGATGGACCTGCTTGGATGTTACTCTAGAACCTGGAAGAGACTGCTGAGGTTAGGATGGTGTAGTGAACAAGGTCAAGGTTGAGATACACCCTCCCATGCTTGTTTACTCTTTCACTGGGTTCTGTACACTGCCTCTGTCACAGGGCCCACTTTCATGAAAGATATATACTAGGTTTTTGGCTTCAGAGAACTCTAGAAGCAACAGAGACTCAAGCAGCCAGCCCCGATTCTATGGCTCACTCTCTTGAAGCATACAATCTTCTCTGAGGGAGTGATAAGTTTTCTTGCCAAGTCTTGCTCAGGGGGCAGAGATATTTCCTCTTCTAATAACCTTCTGCAGACACATGGGGCAGCACCACATTTCTGGAGTGGACTGCAAGGCACTATCTGGGCCCTTATTCTTTGAACAATATAAAGCAATGGCAGGAAAGAAAGTATTTCTTGTCACTCATGTCCTGATAGTCTCCGGATAATAGTCCATGCTCTCCTGAGAGTCAGATGTGGAGGAAGCCAAAGATTGGATCAGTGAGTTTCTCTTTGGTGGAAGATCAGAGTTAAATGGACATGTTGGTGATGGAGGTGGCATAGGGAATGAATCTACAGGCTTATTTGGAATTGTAGATCTATGCTCAAGTGCATTTTGTATCTGTTCTTTTATAATCAAATATGGCCCCATTATTTTGCCATATTTATTGTTTTTCAGGGATTCCAATATCTTGTTGGCATTAAAGCCCATGCCTCAGAGCATGTCTATAATGTTAGAATCTGGATATGTTTCCTTTTGGGTATATAGTTCACATATCATAACCGATGAATGTCTCTCACTGCCTTCAGTGGAGGACCACATCTCTGGAATACTGTGATATGGTGAATTAGACTTTTAAGTATCGCAGAGAGGTGAGTTAGAGTATCATAAGTCCCCATGAGAATCCTTTTCTTCTGTCTCTTTTATGGTGATAACATAGGGTCACATGTCTAGACTCCACATGTCTGGCCCTTGCTATCATATGGCTTCCCTAAGTTGAGCTCTGGTGAAAAGAAGGACTTGGTCCTACAGTGCCATGGCAGTAAGGGGCCAAGTCTGTCAACTTGATGTTTCTTTCTGAATCTATGAGTATATTAAAAGATTTTAATATCAGGACTGACAATGTCAAGGATGTGGCAATATTTAACTGCTCCTAGTAATTGCCTGAATATATTTTTTGCATCTTCCTCCTGCCGCAGGCCATCCTTCATTACCAGGTCAAATATGTTTCTGCTAGTGTACACTCTGCAACTAGATGGACCTGCTTGGATGTTACTCTAGAACCTGGAAGAGGTTGCTGAGGTTAGGATGGTGTAGTGAACAAGGTCAAGGTTGTGATGCACCCTCCCATGCTTGTTTACTCTTTCACTGGGTTCTACATCCTGCCTCTTTCAGAGGACCCACTTTCATGGAAGATATATAGTGGGTTTTTGCCTTCAGAGAATTCTAGAAGCAACAGAGTCTTGAGCACCCAGCCCCAATTCTCTGGCTCACTCTCTTGAAGCATACAATCTTCTCTGAGGGAGTGATAAGTTTTCTTGCCCAAGTCTTGCTCAGGTGGTAGGGACATTTCCTCTTCTAATAAGTTTCTGCAGACACATGGGGCAGCACCACATTTCTGCAATGGACTGCACAGGCACTATCTGGGCCCTCCTTCTTCGAACAATATAAAGCAATGGCAGGAAAGGAAGCATTTCTTGTCACTCATGTCCTGATAGTCTCCGGATAATAGTCCATGCTCTCCTGAGAGTCAGATGTGGAGGAAGCCAAAGATGGGATCAGTAACTTTCTCTTTGGTGGAAGAGCAGAGTTAAATGGACATGTTGGTGATGGAGGTGGCATAGGGAATGAATCCACATGCTTATTTGAAATTGTAGATCTATGCTCAAGTGCATTTTGTATCTGTTCTTTTATAATCAAATATGGCCCTATTATTTTGCCATGTTTATTGTTTTTCAGGGATTCCAATATCTTGTTGGCATTAAAGCCCATGCCTCAGAGCATGTCTATAATGTTAGAATCTGGATATGTTTCCTTTTGGGTATATAGTTCACATATCATAACCGATGAATGTCTCTCACTGCCTTCAGTGGAGGACCACATCTCTGGAAAACTGTGAGGATATGGTGAATTAGATTTTTACATATTGCACAGAGGTGATTTAGAATGTCATAAGTCCCCGTGAGAATCTTTTTCTTCTGTCTCTTTTATGGTGATAACATAGAGTCACATGTCTAGAAGCCACATATCTGGCTCTTGCCATCATATGGCTTCCCTGAGTTGAGCTCTGGTGAAAAGAAGGACTTGGTCCTACAGTGCCATGGCAGTAAGGGGCCAAGTCTGTCAACTTGATGTTTCTTTCTGAATCTATGAGTATATTAAAAGATTTTAATATCAAGATTGACAATGTTATGGATGTGGCAGTATTTGACAGATCCTAGTAATTGCCTGAATATATTCTTTGCATCTTCCTCCTGTCGAAGGCCATCCTTCATTACCAGGTCAAATATGTTTCTGCTAGTGTACACTCTGCAACTAGATGGACCTGCTTGGATGTTATTCTAGAACCTGGAAGAGGCTGCTGAGGTTAGGATGGTGTAGTGAACAAGGTCAAGGTTGTGATGCACCCTCCCATGCTTGTTTACTCTTTCACTGGGTTCTGTACCCTGCCTCTTTCAGGGGACCTGCTTTGAGGGAAGATATATAGTGGGTTTTTGCCTTCAGAGAATTCTAGAAGCAACAGAGTCTTGAGCACCCAGCCCCGATTCTCTGGCTCACTCTCTTGAAGCATACAGTCTTCTCTAAGGGAGTGATAAGTTTTCTTGCCCAAGTCTTGCTCAGGTGGTAGGGACATTTCCTCTTGTAATAAGCTTCTGCAGACACGTGGGGCAGCATCACATTTCTGCAATGGACTTAACAGGCACTACCTGAGCCCTCCTTCCATTAACAATGTAAAGCAATGGCAGGAAAGAAAGCATTTCTTGTAACTTGTGTCCTGATAGTATCAGGATAATAGTCCAGGCTCTCCTGAGAGTCAGATGTGGAGGAAGCCAAAGATGGGATCAGTGACCTTTCTTTTGGTGGAAGAGCAGAGTTAAAGGGATATGTTGTGATGGAGGTGGCATAGGGAATGAAACCACAGGCTTAGATAAATTCATAGATCCATGCTCAAGTGCATTGTGTATCTATTCTTTTATAATAAAATCTGGCCCTATTATTTTGCCATATTTATAGTTTTTCAGGGATTCCAATATCTCCTTGGCATTCAACCCCATGCTTCAGAATATGTCTATAATATTAGAACCTGGATAGGTCTCCTTTTGGGTATATAGTGCACATATCATAACCCATGGATGTCTCTCATTGTCTTCACTGGAGGACCTCATCTTTGGAAAACTGAGTATATGGTGAACTAGGTTTTCAATTATCACAGAGAAGTAAGTTAGAATGTCATAGGTGCCCGTGGCAATCTTTTTCTTCTGTCTCTTTTATGGTGATAACATAGAGTCGCATGTCCAGACCCCACATATCTGGCCCTTGCCATCACATCATATGGCTTCCCTAAGGTGAGCTAATGTGAAAAGAATCACATGGTCCTACACTGCCATGGCAGTGATTGGCGAGGTCTATCAACTTCACATCACTTTATGAATCTATGAGTATATTTAAGGGTTTTAATGTCAGGATTGACTATGTCAAGGTTGTGACAATACTTTATGGGTGCTAGTATCTGCCTGAATGTTTTCTTTGCATCTTCCTCATGTGGCAGGTCATCCTTCATTATCAGGTCAAACCTGTTTCCTCATGGATTGCTGGGATCCTTGGCCTCAGCCTTTGCCTTGTGGTTATTTAATAGCTTACTTAAACAATCCTTTTGAACATTCCTGGTCATAACAGTAAGAATGTTTGTAGGTAAAATGGACAGTGTGACCATTGGTTCCAGGAGTTGAAGTTTGCCACCTGACCTTCAGAGAGCCCCTGCGCTCTTCCCCCTTCCCTTGGAGCTTCATCTTCCTAATGCTTACATTGCCACTCTTGAATAACCTTTTTTTTGGGCTTGATCAGTATGATTGACTTGCTCTCATTCTTTGTGTCTCTTTCCCTCCCACTCTCTCACTCCCTTGTTCTGGGTCCCTGGTGATTATCTGCAGGTTGGGACAGTGGAGTATGCTCAGTAACTAGATGGACCCACTTTGATGTTACTAGAACCTGGAAGAGGTTAGTGATGCTAGACTGATATAGTGTGACACGTGTTGATATTTCTGACAGGATTCTCCTGACGGGCTGCTCAATGTTCTCTACAGTTTTTATGGTCATGGCAGCCTGTGTTTTTTTGGCAGGCAAGATTCTCACTGCCAAATGCACCCTGGCCAATTGGAAAAAGGACCATATACTGATTCCTGCATTGGCTCTTTCCGTGCATGCTGGCCATAAGGATAGGTTTTCTACATTGCTCATGACAGTACTTTACACAATTTATCCTTGCTTCCCACCCACTTTACAAGATTTATTGCTTTTTCCATTACACATCTGGTCCTCATTGAACTTTCCTGACTGGTCAGGTAGGGTTCTTAGGAATCGGAAAGAACTTAAGGACTCTGAGGGATACTCCTACCTTGGCACAAATAATTCCAAGATCCAGTCTGACACACCGTTACCTAGCTTTCTAAGGAACTGGGAAAATTCTATCCTGAAGTTGTGAGACAGAAGGTTCCCATGTTCTACTGCTCCAATTCTTAATTTGAATGGTCTTTGAGAGACCTCAATTCTAGGATGTTGGTTCTTGGCCCCCGGAGTAGTTTTGTTTTAGTTAAGGTTTTAACAGGCTGGAAGGAAGGCAGTTGGTGAGAGATGTTCTATGTACAGAGAGGAAGGCACTTTGTGAGAGATGCCCTATGTATAGGCAGAAAAGCAATGGGAGAAAGACACTCATTGTAGAGGAGGAAGGCAGTAGGAGAGAAATGCCTATGTACAGGGAGGATGGCAGTTGGTGACAATTCTCTATGTTCCACTGATCTTCTCATGTTCATCTGGGCTCATCCAGATGTTTAGATTAGACACTTGGATTCTAGCTATATTTGGCTCACCTATGACAGCATCTACCAAGGAGAGGAGAAAATCCCTATGGAAAGAACTGCCCAATATTAAGAGTTCTTCCCAGTTTTGATAACTTAGTGCACTCTATTCTAATATTCCTAAAGGAGCCCCTTAAAGATGCGTAACCTTTTTAGAAATTCGGGCTTCTAGTAGAATGCTTTCCCTTAGTGAACACTGGGACCCCTGAGGACTCCAGTGCAGATACAGGTCTGATTTTCCTTGTCTCAATTCAAAGGAATCAGAAGGGATTAAATATCTTTCACTGACAATTCTGACCAGTCATGTCTGGACATTTAAATATATGAACCAACTCTTTATTGTGCCACTAAAGATATGAGAATTTTGGCCCATGACCCCCTCGGCGGGCTGCAACCTTCCTCACTCCACCAGGAAGAGCCTTGAGAGGCTCCTGGGCAAGCCAGCATCTAGTGATCTGGTTGTCTATGGGGCCAAGGGGCTGGACAGCTATCCTCCATGGAGCATCAGCAGTGTCTACTGTGTGTCAGCTCCACCATCTCAAGTGACTGCCTTACCTGCTTCAGCCCAGTATACTTTGCTTTGCTTTGTTAGAACTGAGGAAGGAGAGACACTGAACATTAAAGAACAGCAACTGCAGACCTCAGTCCCTGGGAACAGTGCCCATTAGGAAAAGTACGGTAACTTTGTTGGAAAGATACAGATAGCTCAAGAGATCATGTACTGTCCTTCTGCCCTGATGGTCACAGCAATGAGACAGAGTGTCTGAGGGAAGGATAATTTTGTGCTTGTTCTCATGAGAGGTGAGTTAGGGTAATTAATTATTAAAGTACAAAGGATATTTCTCATCATCATCATCAACAATAACACCAACAAATACAAGTGACTTAGTGATAGACAGAGGACTCTAAAAGTTGTCATTTTGAGAGTCTAATAGGCCAGGCATGTCTGCTGAGGCTATGGTATATGTAGTAGTTTGGTACCTTCTCAGCTGGATGAAGAAATAGGACATGCTGGCTTGAGGAGAGAACAGGATACAAGCAAGCAAGATCCAACTCCTCCTGGAGTGAGCCAGGCAATAAAGCTTGAAATACTGACATCTATGACTATGGTAGGAATGCAAAGCCAAGAAGAGCTAGCTGACCATAGTTAGGACAGAGGCAGTGTATAGGTCTGGCTGGTAGGAAGTTGAGCTTCCTTCTGAGGGGATTATAGGAAAGATGAAAAAGAAGACTAGAGACAAAAGTTAGCAGTAATGGGCATATACCCCAGAAATGCTCCAACTTATGACTACACTATGTTTATAGCCGCCTCATTTATAATAGCCAGCATATGGAAACAACCCAGATGCCTCTCAACAAAAGAATAGATACAGAAAGTGTGATCGATTTACACAGTGGAGTACTACTTAGTTTAAAAGCAATGACTTCATGAAATTTGCAGGCAAATGGATGGAACTAGAAAATATCATCCTGAGTAAGGTAACCCAGACAAAACCCAGGCAAAAGAACATATATGGTATGTACTCACTGGTAAGTGGGTATTAGCTCAAAAGTTCACAATGACTATGATACAACCCACAGACTATATGGAGCATAGGAGGAAGGAAGACCAGGGTGTGGATGCTTCAGTCCTGCATTGAGGTTGGACCAAGATGATTGCAGGAAGGAGAAAGAGACAGGGACCTGGTAGGCAGAGAGGAGGGAAGGAAATAAGGCTGGAAGTATCTGTTACTAAAGGGGATGGGAGAGAGCTAGAGAGGGTCAGGAAATGGAATAAAGACATGTAACAGGGAGGGGATGAGGAACTAGAGACAGCCACTAGACGGTCCCAGTCACCAGGGAAGTGAGAGGCTCTCAGGGCACAATGGGTATAACTTTAGCCAAAATGTGCAGAGAAGGGGGAGGCAGAACCCCGTAGAGACCACCTGCAGTAAATAGGCCCACCCACCCATCTCCAAGGTTTTAACACAGAAATGATCCTGTCAAAAGGAAGAAAAGAGACAAATAATTTGAGCAGAGACTGAAAAAAGGGCCATCTGGAGACTGCCCCTACTTGGGATCCATTGCGGCTGCAGACAACAAAACTGACACTGTTGCCCTTGTCAAGAGGTTTTTGCGGAGAGAAATCTGGTATGGTTGTAACTTGGGAGGTCCAGCCAGCAACAGACCAATCAGATGTGTATACTTGGAGCCAATCTTCAGACTGAACTAAGAGACCCTGTTGGGGGAGCTGTCAGAAGTACTGGAGAAATTATGGGGGGTTGCAACCCCATAGGAAGAACAACATCTACTGGCCAGACCACCCAGAGCTCCCAGAGATTAGATAACCAACCAAAAAGTGTACAGGAAATTATGTATGGCTTCAGATATGTAGCAGAGAGGGAGGGGAGGCCCTATGTCCTCAGGAGGTTTGATGCCCCAGCTTAGGGGGATGCTGGAACACAGGGGTGGGAAAGGGTGGTTGGTTGGAGGAGCACACTCATAGAGGCAAGGGGGAGGGGGAGAGGGCAGTTGTGGGATGGGGGTTTGTGGAAGGGTAACCTGAAAGTGTAATATCATTTGAGATGTAAATGAATGGAGTGATTAATAAATGAAAATAGAAAAAGAAAAAAGAATTGGAGAAGGCTGTCCAGTCAGTACTGAGGAGCAGCCTCCAGCTTTTCTTAGGCTTTACAGACGTTACAATATCATGGGAAACAAAGTTCCAAGCCAGCAGAGACAATAACTGACATATATTCAATATCTGTACCCATTTAGAGGACTCTCTATTCTTAGCTGTTCCTTCCTCCCAAGATTAACAAACATTGTGCTCCTCAACATGAGGTTCAAGTGCATTCCTTTATCCTTCCATGCATCATTAAACCAGGAAATCTACCAGTAGACCACAGCCTGATTTGACTCTGCCTGACAGACATTTTTATTTTTCACAGAAGCAGGCAAAATGGTTCCCCACAAGGCAGGCGAGCCTTGCCTTTAAAAAGGCACAAATCCACTCCTGGTACAGCCTCTTGAAACCAGACAGAAAGCTAAACCTGAGCCAGACACATTGATGAGAATCATGCTTGGGGTATGAGTTGCCCTCTTAGGTTCTGATAATGCATTCTCACCCACTAACCCATTTCCCATCCCTCCTACCACTTCTATGGCCTCTGGCTCTCTCTGTGGAGGTACCACTTGGAAAGGTTCTCTTAGCTCAGAGATCTAACCCAGGATGAAGACCAGGATATTAAGCAAATCATGGCTTTCTACTTCTCTACACACAGCCAGGTGGAGAAGGACTTCAAATAATCCCCCCAAAGCCCACAGACACCAAGCAGTCCCTGTGGTTCCTGACCTTAGGCCACGCCATAGCAGGTAAATCCCAGTGCCCCCAGCCCCAGCAGACAAGAGGATAAAGTAACTACAGGCCCAGGTCATCAGAGAAAGCGATCCCTTCAGTCATATTTGGCCAAGGGTAGTCACCCTATGCAAACCAACCAAAGCCAGAAATGGTTACTTGCTATACCAATTAGAATAAGCCGGCTAGCTCTGTTGCCTAAATCTGCCCCTTACAAGGTATAAAAACCGTGTTCTGTGGTTTAGGTATCAGAGTAATAGTGGCTTCATAAAATGAGTTGGGTAGAGTACCTTCTACTTCTATCTTGTGAAATAGTTTGTGCAGAACTGGAATTAGATCTTCTTTGAAGGTCTGATAGAACTCTGCACTAAACCCATCTGGTCCTGGGCTTTTTTTGGCTGGGAGACTATTAATAACTGCTTCTATTTCTTTAGGGGATATGGGACTGTTTAGAAGGTCAACTTGATCCTGATTCAACTTTGGTACCTGGTATCTGTCCAGAAATTTGTCCATTTCGTCCAGGTTTTCCAGTTTTGTTGAGTATAAGCTTTTGTAGAAGGATCTGATGGTGTTTTGGATTTCTTCAGGATCTGTTGTTATGTCTCCCTTTTCATTTCTGATTTTGTTGATTAGGATTTTGTCCCTTTGCCCTCTAGTGAGTCTAGCTAAGGGCTTATCTATCTTGTTGATTTTCTCAAAGAACCAACTCCTCGTTTGGTTAATTCTTTGAATAGTTCTTCTTGTTTCCACTTGGTTAATTTCACCCCTGAGTTTGATTATTTCCTGCCGTCTACTCCTCTTGGGTGAATTTTCTTCCTTCTTTTCTAGAGCTTTTAGATGTGTTGTCAAGCTGCTAGTATGTGCTCTCTCCCGTTTCTTCTTGGAGGTACTCAGAGCTATGAGTTTCCCTCTTAGAAATGCTTTCATTGTGTCCCAAAGGTTTGGGTATGTTGTGGCTTCATTTTCATTAAACTCTAAAAAGTCTTTAATTTCTTTCTTTATTCCTTCCTTGACCAAGGTATCATTGAGAAGAGTGTTGTTCAGTTTCCACGTGAATGTTGGCTTTCCATTCTTAATGTTGTTATTGAAGATCAGTCTTAGGCCATGGTGGTCTGATAGGATACATGGGACAATTTCAATATTTTTGTATCTGTTGAGGCCTATTTTGTGACCAATTATATGGTCAATTTTGGAGAAGGTCCCGTGAGGTGCTGAGAAGAAGGTATATCCTTTTGTTTTAGGATTAAATATTCTGTAGATATCTGTCAGGTCCATTTGTTTCATAACTTCTGTTAGTTTCACTGTGTCCCTGTTTAGTTTCTGTTTCCACGATCTGTCCATTGATGAAAGTGGTGTGTTGAGGTCTCCCACTATTATTGTGTGAGGTGCAATGTCCTAAACCACAGAAAGATCCAACAAAGATAGAGAACTTCAGACCAATTTCTCTTATGAATATCGATGCAAAAATCCTTAATAAAATTCTCGCTAACCGAATCCAAGAACACATTAAAGAAATCATCCATCCTGACCAAGTAGGTTTTATTCCAGGGATGCAGGGATGGTTTAATATACGAAAATCCATCAATGTAATCCATTATATAAACAAACTCAAAGACAAAAACCACATGATCATCTCGTTAGATGCAGAAAAAGCATTTGACAAGATCCAACACCCATTCATGATAAAAGTTTTGGAAAGATCAGGAATTCAAGGCCCCTACCTAAACATGATAAAAGCAATCTACAGCAAACCAGTAGCCAACATCAAAGTAAATGGAGAGAAGCTGGAAGCAATCCCACTAAAATCAGAGACTAGACAAGGTTGCCCACTTTCTCCCTACCTTTTCAACATAGTACTTGAAGTATTAGCCAGAGCAATTCGACAACAAAAGGAGATCAAGGGGATACAAATTGGAAAAGAGGAAGTCAAAATATCACTTTTTGCAGATGATATGATAGTATATATAAGTGACCCTAAAAATTCCACCAGAGAACTCCTAAACCTGATAAACAGCTTTGGTGAAGTAGCTGGATATAGAATTAACTCAAACAAGTCAATGGCCTTTCTCTACACAAAGAATAAACAGGCTGAGAAAGAAATTAGGGAAAAAACACCCTTCTCAATAGTCACAAATAATATAAAATATCTCGGCGTGACTCTAACTAAGGAAGTAAAAGATCTGTATGATAAAAACTTCAAGTCTCTGAAGAATGAAATTAAAGAAGATCTCAGAAGATGGAAAGATCTCCCATGCTCATGGATTGGCAGGATCAACATTGTAAAAATGGCTATCTTGCCAAAAGCAATCTACAGATTCAATGCAATCCCCATCAAAATTCCAACTCAATTCTTCAACGAATTAGAAGGAGCAATTTGCAAATTCATCTGGAATAACAAAAAACCTAGGATAGCAAAAACTCTTCTCAAGGATAAAAGAACCTCTGGCGGAATCACCATGCCTGACCTAAAGCTTTACTACAGGGCAATTGTGATAAAAACTGCATGGTACTGGTATAGAGACAGACAAGTAGACCAATGGAATAGAATTGAAGACCCAGAAATGAACCCACACACCTATGGTCACTTGATCTTCGACAAGGGAGCTAAAACCATCAAGTGGAAGAAAGACAGCATTTTCAACAATTGGTGCTGGCACAACTGGCTGTTATCATGTAGAAGAATGCGAATCGATCCATACTTATCTCCTTGTACTAAGGTCAAATCTAAGTGGATCAAGGAACTTCACATAAAACCAGAGACACTGAAACTTATAGAGGAGAAAGTGGGGAAAAGCCTTGAAGATATGGGTACAGGGGAAAAATTCCTGAACAGAACAGCAATGGCTTGCTCTGTAAGATCGAGAATTGACAAATGGGACCTAATGAAACTCCAAAGTTTCTGCAAGGCAAAAGACACCGTCAATAAGACAAAAAGACCACCAACAGATTGGGAAAGGATCTTTACCTATCCTAAATCAGATAGGGGACTAATATCCAACATATATAAAGAACTCAAGAAGGTGGACTTCAGAAAATCAAATAACCCCATTAAAAAATGGCGCTCAGAACTGAACAAAGAATTCTCACCTGAGGAATACCGAATGGCAGAGAAACACCTGAAAAAATGCTCAACATCCTTAATCATCAGGGAAATGCAAATCAAAACAACCCTGAGATTCCACCTCACACCAGTCAGAATGGCTAAGATCAAAAATTCAGGTGACAGCAGATGCTGGCGTGGATGTGGAGAAAGAGGAACACTCCTCCATTGTTGGTGGGATTGCAGGCTTGTACAATCACTATGGAAATCAGTCTGGCGGTTCCTCAGAAAACTGGATATAGTACTACCGGAGGATCCAGCAATACCTCTCCTGGGCATATATCCAGAAGATGCCCCAACTGGTAAGAAGGACACATGCTCCACTATGTTCATAGCAGCCTTATTTATAATAGCCAGAAGCTGGAAGGAACCCAGATGCCCCTCAACAGAGGAATGGATACAGAAAATGTGGTACATCTACACAATGGAGTACTACTCAGCTATTAAAAAGAATGAATTTATGAAATTCCTAGCCAAATGGATGGACCTAGAGGGCATCATCCTGAGTGAGGTAACACATTCACAAAGGAACTCACACAATATGTACTCACTGATAAGTGGATATTAGCCCAAAACCTAAGATACCCAAGATATAAGATACAATTTCCTAAACACATGAAACTCAAGAAAAATGAAGACTGAAGTGTGAACACTATGCCCCTCCTTAGAAGTGGGAACAAAACACCCATGGAAGGAGTTACAGAGACAAAGTTTGGAGCTGAGATAAAAGGATGGACCATGTAGACACTAGCATATCCGGGGATCCATCCCATAATCAGCTTCCAAATGCTGACACCATTGCATACACTAGCAAGATTATGCTGAAATGACCCTGATATAGCTGTCTCTTGTCAGAGTATGCCTGGGCCTAGCAAACATAGAAGTGGATGCTCACAGTCGGCTATTGGATGGATCACATGGCCCCCAATGAAGGAGCTAGAGAAAGTACCAAAGAAGCTAAAGGGATCTGCAACCCTATAGGTGGAACAACATTATGAACTAACCAGTACCCCGGAGCTCTTGACTCTAGCTGCATATGCATCAAAAGATGGCCTAGTCGGCCATCACTCGAAAGAGAGGCCCATTGGACACGCAAACTTTATATGCCCCAGTACAGGGGAACGCCAGGGCCATAAAAGGGGAGTGGGTGGGTAGGGGAGAGGGGGTGGGTGGCTATGGGGGACTTTTGGTACAGCATTGCAAATGTAAATGAGCGAAATACCTAATAAAAAATGGAAAAAAAAAAAAACCGTGTTCTTTGTTCATTCTGGATCTCTCCTCTTGCCTGAGTGCTGAGGGGTGGAAGGTTCCAAAACCTGTTGGGTTAAACAAAACAAAACAAAAATCTCTTGCGGTTTACAGTGATGTTGGTCTCTGTGGTCTTTGTTAGTGATGGTCTTTTGGTGGATGAGAGCTAGAAAGCTTGTAAATGACAAAGTTTAAAACATATTCCAAGCTACAGCAGAGCGGGATGTGCTTGGTTACAGCTGCTTTTTAAACATTGTCTATCACCGTAATTCTAATGCTTCTTCAATGGCCTCTTCCTGTATTTAACCCTGAAGTCTTGTAGAGCAGACTCACACTTACCACTCCACAGTGGCTCAGGAGCATCCAGGACCTTGAAGGCAGCCTGGGCCTTGTCATTTCACGTGGTTGTGGCTTCATTTTCATGTTTTGAACTTCAAAGTTGTCTTAAGTTATGTTGAAGAAATTACATCACCAGGGAAAGCCCAGCCTCCTGCCTGTTACTTCAGGTTCCTCTCCTGATGTTTCTGGAGTGTGAAAAATGCTGAAGACATGCAGCTTAGAAGAGAAGGCCAGGGTCCCAGCAGGCTCTTCAGGTACTAGATGTACATCCTTACGTTTTTCTGCAGGCAAGAGGGAATCGGGACAAGAAGGAGAGCACAGAAGATCAGGAGACCTCAGGACAAGACCATAGGGCTAACATGTCTCCCTCCTTACCTGTCTCACTTCCACTAGTCAGTGTGTCTTTACAGATGCCCTGGACAGCAGGCATGTGATTTCTTTCTTTATTTTTTAATTTTCCTTTGGCATTTGTGAGTGTTTTGTTTGTCTGGATGGCTGTATACCCCTGCAGTGATTGGTATGTGAAAAAGCTAGAAGATTGTGTTGATGCATTGGAAATGGAGTTTCAAGATGTTTTTAGCCACAGTATATGGTTGCTTCCATTGCAACAGCAACCAGTGCACTTAACCACTGCAGAATATGACAGCACACCCATATTATATTATTAATTATAAACTCGAATGCCAGATTAACTTCTGGGTTATCTTCCTCTACTTTGATTAAATATATTCCTCCAGCATTGAGAAATGTTCGTTCAGTTGATGAAAATTGGAGCCCCTAGTTTTAAACCCATGTGTGATTAAATGGTTCAAAGCTATATTAAATATAATATTCACTATGGTTATCTCTGAATAAATGTATTAAAGATAATTTTCTGTTCTGCTATCATATTTTTAAAAATATGTGTTTATTTTTGCAACTTTACACTAAATACTATCCCCTTTTTTCAAAACATTGTTTTTAGTTCTCTTGCTCACTTGCTCACTCACTCTTTTTCTATTTCTGTGTCTTTGTGTCTGTGTCTGTTTCTCTTTTTGAAACTGTGCATGTAAGTGCAGGCACCTATGACAACCAGAAGAGGGCACTAGATCAACCTGGAGCTGGAATTACAAGTGAATGTTAAGGCAGGGATATGAGTTCTGGGAACCAATATAAGATCATTTCCAAGAACCATAACACTTTAATCAACAGTCTTTCTCTAGGTGGTCCCACTCTGATTCAAAGGAAGCTGTTGATGAACTGGACTTGACTTTGGGGAGAATTGTGTCAGAAAATTCTTCCCAAGAAGAACTTTTTAGACTTGGACTAAATACTAAGTAGATCTTTAGAGAAGAGACTTGAGGAAGACTTCCAAAACTGGACATTCACTAACATCTGTCTATGCCCCAAATGCTAGGACACTCACAATCATAAAAGAAACTTGACTAAACCATGAAAAAAACCCACAATGAACCCTACACAATAATAGACAGAGACTTCAACACCCGACACTCACTAATGGACAGGACATTGACACAGACATTAAACACAGATACACCAAAATTAATAGATTATGAACCAAACGTATTTAACAGATATCTGCAAAATATTTCATACTAAAACAAAATATATCTCCTTTTCACCATCTCATGGTATTTTCCCCAAAATTTTCCACATAATCAGTCATTTAAAAAGCCTCAACAAGGAGACTGAAATAGTCCCATGCATCCTATCAGATCACCCTGGACTATTGCTAGACTTCAATAACAACAACAAAAACACAAAAACAAAAGCAAAAGGAAAAAACCCAGAAAACCTACATACCCACTGATGTCTTATGCCTTTGTTCTTGCTTTCACCTTGAACTGGAAGCTGACCCTCATAGACTGTTTTTGTATACATTAAACTATGTCAGGTAGGATATCACCATGCCCAGGGTGAAAGCTCCATCCTTCTTGCTATCCTCCAGTGAGTGCACTCCATGAGCAAGGGTTAGGTAGGGGAAACTGCTTCTGATACCTTGTCCAGGTAATGAGATTGTAGCCAATCAGTCTCTGGTTGCCTTTATAGCAGGAAGTTAAGGGGCCCTAGGATCCTCTCAGCCTTCTTGTGACACTGCCACATTCACCCATGTCAAGATGCCTGGATGTTATGGAGATGGCCCACACAGAAATCACACATACACATATACATACATACATACTTACGTATACACATACATGCACGCACACACACACACACACACACACACACACACACACACACACACACACACGTTTGCAGGCCTCCACCAAGGTTGCCCCTGTCCAGGTGCCTCTGGAGCCAACCAACCCTGCAGGCTGTGCCCTACCTCTGCAGGCATGTGCTCTCAGGCCTGCAAACATGTGTGTGTGTGTGTGTGTGTGTGCGTGCTTGTATGTATTTGTGTATTCAAACCTGTCAACTTGCTCGGCAGTCTGTAAGACAATCCAACCTCTGTCTACTAGTCCTTTTCCCGATGCTTCTCCAAGGCACTTCCAGATGCCCACTGACATTACCTACATTGACTCAGCTGGAGAACTGGTTCACCCTTGCAATCTACTGACCTCTGTCTGCATCGTCTCAAAGAGCTGTGACTTACAGGGCAAACATGAAATTAATAGGAGACTAATAGCATTTGAGGAGCCCATGACTGAAGAAGGCTTCATTCCTTCTCAGCACTGCATTCACAGCAACAATGAAGTAGCCTATTGATGACAGGTTCAGTGTTTTCAGATTTGCTGTCTGCTTAGCATTCTGTCTTTGTCTCTGTTATCATCATGATCCACACTTAATGTCTGACTAGTAGATATCTGATTGCAGAATGAGGAGTCTACTAACTAGCTGTGTGTAATCCTTGTCTCTAGTAGGCAAGCTTTTATCCATATTTAGGGGATTAGAAACTAAGTCATTCAAGCTCTGGTGCAGAGACCATCACACACTGTTAACTCAGTAGCATGGGGTAGGTGGGGTAATCCATGTAGAGATGCACATTCACAGGTCACAACCTCAACTGAGGCTAAAGACTGGACCCTGAGCTGACTTACCTTAGATTTAATTGATGGAGATAAAAGAGTGGAAAAATCAGTGGAAGAGTTTGTGGTCTTAAAGCCTCAAGTTCTCTGCAAAGTTTGGGAGGCACTGGTAATACCTTAGTGACTTGGAAAGGGGCAAAGACATATGGATAGTGGAAGACTCTAGTGTTGAGAGTGGATTTTATGGCTTACTTTTCTCCCGTCGTGAGGAAATATTGAAGAAAAGCAACCTAAAGGGTGGTTTGTCCTGGCTCAGAGGTGATGACGATGATCTAGTGGTGGGAAGAGCAGTATGTTAGCAGAAAGAGCAACGGATTTCATAGCGACCATGGTCAGGAATCCCAGACAGCTGAAGTTTGGGAATCTAGTTGCTTTCTCAGTTTGATACAGCTGGAAATGCAGCCTGAGGAAAGGTTCCAGAAAAAACTGAGTGTGAGCAATTAACCAATTTTGACAAAATCTCTCTAAAATACACACACACATACATGCCTATTTCTTTCCATCTAAGCAGCTGTCACAGTACTCAAATAAGGTTAATTTCTGGGAAGCCAAGGTGCCCATAAAGAGAAGCAATTATGTTCAGAAAGCTCATTTCACACCAAGACAAATGTTGGTTAAAAAATGGAGTTGGGAGGACACAGAGCTGTGAAATTGCATGAGGTGGTTTGCACATGCTTGGCAGAGGGAGTGGCACTATTGGAGGTGTGTCCTTATTGGAGTACATGTGTCACTATAGGGGTGTGCTTGGAGACTCTCCTCCTTCCTTCCTGGAAGGCAGTTTTCTGTTTGCCTTTGGAACATGATGTACAACACTCAGCACCTCAGTGCCATGCCTGTCTAGAGGCTGCCATGCTTCCCACCATAACAATTTGGATTGAAACTCACAACCATTGAGCCAGCCACAATAAAATACTGTACATGACAAGGCAGCAAAATATTGCCTGGGTCATGGTGTCTCTTCACAGCAATACAAACTCTCACTGTGACAGTTCAGGGGAAGTAAGAGTCATTGCATGCCAGGGGAGGAAGCTGTTGAAGATGCAGGCTAGATCACAAGTAGAAGGCTGCTCTGTCGCTCACTCTCCTTTGCAAGCATTTGAGGAAACCAGTAGGCCTGCATCTAAGTGGGGACCAGACTGGGCAGAGGAAGCATGGAGATGCCGCCTAAACCTAGCGAGAAGAAAACTAGAAAAGAGAAGCCAAAATCAAAGACCAAAGAAGCACCAGGAGGAATGGAAGAGGCTGCTTCCTCCAAAGAGAAAACAGTTAAAAAGAAGGAGCCTTCTGAAAATGGCGTGGAGACCTGAAATCCAAGAAGGCCAAGAAGCAGGAGGAGGCGCCTCAAGATGACACTGCTTCTAAAAGCAAATCCTCCAAGAAGAAAAAGGAGCCCCTTGAGAAGGAAGCAGCCACTGCTAAAAACCATAGAGATAAAAAATGAACAGCCTTCTGAAGAAGAGGCAGAGGTCCCTAAGCCCAAGAAGATGAAGAAAATGAAGGAAGCAAATGGAGACAGAGAGAAAAGCACCAAGCTAAAAAATGGACTGTCGAATTACAACCGGAACTCCAACTCCAGTGAAGCTCTTGGTAAAGAAGCCCTTGTTCCTGTGAAGGCTCGATGCCTCAGTGTAGAGGAATGCTGGGCCAGTGAGGTGGGAGTGGGTAGGTGGTTGGAGAAGCACCCCCATAGAAACAGAGTAAGTATGGATGGCATGGGGGGTGCACAGGAGAAACTGTGAAAGGGCATAACATTTGAGAAGTAAATATCCAATTAAAACAATAAAATAAAATAGGAAGAAAGAACGTAGTAGCGATAATGGGGCGCGGGCGCAATGGGGCAGGAAGACACCTGTAGTGGCCTGGCTGGACCTGAGAGCACATGCCTGCAGAGGTAGGGCACAGCCTGCAGGGTTGGTTGGCTCCAGAGGCACCTGGACAGGGGCAACCTTGGTGGAGGCCTGCAAACGCGCAGGCGCAGAGAGCACAGCAACCCAGCAAATGGTACTAGACTGAGGACCATGGTAAGGCCGCTGAGGGCAAGCAGGGGTAGATGTCAGAGCTGGGTAAGAAGTACTGCATGTATTGCTTGGCCAAGGTGAACCCGCTGCATGGAGTGCCAGGACATTGACCTGTGCTCTGAGTGCTTCTAGCCCAGCGCTCAGCTCAGCTACCACCACCGCTACTAGGGCTGCCATCTGGTGGACGCTGGATGATTCACAGTCCGGGGTCCTGAGGCCAAGGGCAGCAGGACACCATGGAGTAGTTCAGCATCAGTAACTGGGCATGGCTGCGCATGTTGGTGCTTCATGTACTGCTCAGGAAGTGATGGAGCACTTCGTTAGCATGTATACCCATGGGAACTTAGGCAAAGTCTGCATCCCTGGCACCATCCCCAACCGGGTGACAGATCACACTAGCCCCCAGTGGAGTCCTCTCTAGCCTAGTCTTACCACACCTTTGCCCCCATTGAAAATCTCTGTGGCTGAGCAGCAGCATCTGGGTTACATGCCCCTGCGAGATGACTATGAGATCGAGTATGACCAGCATACATTCTGTGAACTCGGAGGAGGAGGAGGAGGAGGAGGAGGAGGAGGAGGAGGAGGAGGAGGAGGAAGACGGAGCTCAAGAGTGCCCATGTAGACATGCATGTGTGGAAGTTGAAGGAGAGGCAGCTCCGGAAGAATATTGCCCAAGAGTATATATAACGTGGTACCAGCCTTCCTTGGCAAGGAGTTGAAAGAAAATAAGAAAGACATTGAAGAGAAAGATCACCAAGGAGGAGAAAGAGCTGCGGCTGAAACTTCGGCCACTCTACCAGTTCATGCTCTGCAAAGAATTTGATGATTTATATGAAAACATGCACAAAGAGAAGATGCTTGGCGCCACGATCTGAGAGCTGCAGTGGTACCCATGCAATGGGATTAAGAAGATGGAGGAGTCAGCCGAATATGAGGCTGACAGACACAAATGGAAGAGGAGGAAGGAGAACAAAAACCTGGCCAGCTCCAGAATTTGGAAGGAGGATGGCAAAGACAGCGAGTTTGCAGCCATTGAGAACTTTCCTGGGTTGGAGCTGCTGTCAGATTGCAAAAAGGTTCTCTATAGGTCTTTGAATTTGAGTCCTGCATGCTATTTAACTGTGAAGACTATGATAATTAAAGATCACCTCCAGAAGTGATGAGAGATCCCTGCTAAAAGTCGCCTTCCCACTTATCTGGACAAGGTCCTAAAGAAAAGGATTTTAAATTTCCTCACAGAGAGTGGGTGGATATCCAGGGTTGCTTCCTGAGGCCAGATGATGCTAAAGTAGCTTGTGAGTCAAATGATTGAGGGTCTCCCCCAACATTGTTGCTCTTTTAAACGAACTGAATTCTTTTTCCAAGGCTTAAATTTTTTCATAGTCCTCTTGAAGAAGCAATAGTAGCAGTCTTACATTGGACTCATTGGTGAGATGGGCATGTGTCTTTAAATCATAGTCTAAACTAATCCTTTCAGAAGACAGCTTGCCTTTGTGATCCTCTGAAGACTGCCCCCACCTTGGATAAGTCCCCTTTATTTCATGAGCCTTTCTCTGTGTGTTTAGAAGATGTTATGCTGTGGGAGCCAGGAGCCCTGTGTTCCTTCCACCAACTTATCCCTGGTGACACAAGATTTACTCAGGAGGGCTATTGATGACACTCTTTTGCTGAGGCCACTGCTGCCTCCTCCCGCCAGCTGACACCCCAAGCCCAACCCAGGCACACCACACTTTACCAGGAGTCAGGGTGTGCACAGAACCCTCTGCTGTGGAGGCCAGAGACCACCAGGACTGCTCCCAACTGAGCCACTTAAGATGAGCCCCTCATTTGCACACAGTGAACACCTGAGCTTCCACTTACCTGACAACAGCCATTTCAAGCCCTCAATAATGCATGCTTCATCTACCCTGGCCCCAGCCTGGGCTGTATGGACAGGCTCTCCTGGCACATTCCTGTCCCCTGTGATTGGGAAGCAGTTAATGGGAGGGAAACAGGGTCTGATGGGACCTGCCTTTCGCTCCTGGGAAAACTTATAGTACACCTGACTTGGAAGATGCTTTTGAGTTCAAGGTAGAGTGTGCAGTGGTGAGATGAGGCAGTAGATGCTGAGGACTTCCACCAGGATTGCAGATCTCCTTTCACTAAATATAAGACACGCTAGCTAGCCTGGCAGGCAAGCTACTTAGGGTATGGCAGGGGGCCTAGAAGCCATCCTGTATATGCCTTGGAGCTGTCTACTTCTTTTGTTTGTGATCTTGCAACAAACTCAGAAATGGCTGCTTCCCAGCCCTATTGAAAAGCTTGTTTCTGGGGCCTCCTTCAAGAATTCATAGGATCCCTTCCTTCTAAACTTGAGGAAGGCCTTTGTTTTCCAGCTGCTCAGGGCTCTCATGCCCAGATCCTGCTTTAGAGTCCTGGAGTGACCACAGCTCCTGCCACCTGTCCTTGAAGTATAAGAGCCTGTTTACCTCATAGAATGTTTCGTATGAGAAGTAACAGTGAAGTCATTTTGAAGAAAACATTTCATTGCCAAGGACGACACAAAGACATACCTTTGAATTTTACATCCTCTGTCCGCTAGGGTAAGTTTTTCAGCATTAAGTAAATCATTTCAAATATACTGTGTATGGCTTTAGTTGTAAAGTGCATTGTGGGCTAGCAGGGGAATGCCCTGTGAGCAGCCCAGATTTCTCTTGACACCAGAAGATGCTGAACAATGCAGTCAAAGGACCAGCTCCACACGGCCCCAGCAGTTGAATAGTGGACGGTAGCTAGTGTGACTAAACAGCAATGGGATTGTTGGTGCTCAGTGCCTAGGTGAGCCAGTGGTTCTCAAAGTAGGGTTCCCCAGGCACTGTCAGAAGTACAGTCATACCCCAGGTAATCTCTCAAGGTAGAGATCTGGGGGCTTCATTAACAGGGAATAGCAGGGTGATTTTCAAACCATTCCCGTGACTGGCATGCAAGCCCAACTTTGAGAACCACTGATTTTGTCCTGGTGTCTCCAGTACCAGAGTCCCAGCTTGGTGAGGTTTGAAGTTTCAGGTTATCTTCTACAAAAATACAGACAGACCTACATTAGCTTGAGAATCAGAGGATTCTGTCCACATGTGCCAGGGGCTGGTGGACAAAAAGCTGTGCTTAAGCAGACATAAGGTATGTGTACATCTTTCAATGATAAAAATTTATTTGGGTGTGAATGCTTTAAAATACAATAATGAATGTATAACCATGTTCAAGTCTTACTATTGTTACAAGGGAAAAGTAATATTAGGATTGTTTGCTCTCATGTCTGCCCCAGCTGTTTCTGGCATGTTACTCTCTGTTAGCTCAGACGTTGACATGTTTCTATTTAATTCTCTTGACACATTAGGTGCTAAAAGCCAATGGAACAAAGTCTTTTCAAAGTTAAACAAACTGTCTTTGGGTCAGAACAGTCAGCTAAGGATTCAACAGTTGGAAATAATGCTCTCTGGAAGGCCAACAATCCAAGAATATATTAAGACCTGAAACCCCCTGTCATTTTATTATACTTTTGCATTAAATTATTGAGACCAACAAAAAAGTTGTAGTGAGACAGAAAAGTAAATACCCATGGAGCAGAAAGAAGGAGATTTTTTTCTAATTTTCCCATATCTGAAGAACATGTCAAGCTTCTCAGGGCTCACACGGTAAACTTCGTCTTTCCTACACAAGCCAAAATTTTCCACCATGTAGAGAGAGGGAAAGACTTAAATGCTCAAGCATGGTCAGGACCCAGAAAGTCCTTCTCCTTTGCTATCCCTTTGACTGAGAAACTTCAATGTGGGCTACAAGAGAAGAAGAGAGGCCAAGCCTGTCAGGTACTAGTCCAGCACCTACAAGAGAATTAGCAAATCAAATGAGGAAAGATGTCAGGGATTTAAACAAAATGCTATCACTAGCTTGTTTTTATGGTGGAACTCCCTACAGAGGTCAAATTGAATGAAGGCAGAGTAGGATCGATTTCCTGGTTGGGGCCCCAGGTCATTATAAAGAAAACTTGAAGAATGGCAAGCTAGACCTTACCAAACTTAAACATGTTTTCCTGCATAAAGAGGACCAGATGTTGGATACGGGTTTTGCTGATCAGGTGGAAGAAATTTTATGTGTGGCATACAAGAAAGATTCTGAAGACAACCCCCAAACATTACTTTTCTCTGCAACTTGCCCTATTTTGGGTATTTATTGTTCTAAAAACTCCATGAGATCTACATACGAACAGGTGGACCTGATTGGTAAAAAGACTCAGAAATCATCTATAACTGCGGAGCACCTGACAATTAAGTGTCTCTGGACAGACAGCACAGCAGGGATTGGGACGTGATCCTAGTGTACAGTGGTCATCAGGGCACACAACCATCTTCTGTGGAACCAAGAAGGATGCCCAGGAGCTGGTGCAGAACACATGCATGAAGCAGAATGTCTGGTCCTGACTTGGAAACATTCCGCAGAAGCAAAGGGAAGTCACACTGGAAAGATTTCCAAAATGGCAATTTTGGAATTTTGGTGGCAACCAATGTTGCTGCCTCTGGGTTAGACAACCCTGAGGTTGACTTGGATGTTCAGAGCTGTCCACTAAATGATGTGGGGTCTTCCATTCATGATTCAGGGTCAACAGACAGAGATGGAAGGATAGAAATATGCACCTGCTTTTAACAGCACAAAGAAGAGTACCAGTTAGTTCAAGTGGAGCAGAAAGCAGGAATTACATTGAAATTGATGGGTGTTCCTTCTGCAACAGAAATCATAAAAGCCTCCAGCAAAGATGCCATCAGACTTTGGACTCTGTGTTTCCCACTCTCACTGGACATTTCAATAGTCAATTGAGAAGCCGATTAAGGAGAAAGGAACTAGAGAGGCCCTGGCAGCAGCTCTGGTCCACATCTCAAGGGCCACATCAGTCATCTTGTGCTCCCTGATCAACTCAGAAACATGTTTTGTGACCATGATCCTGCAGGGCTCTATTGAGATGCCCAGTATCGGTTATGCTTGGCAAAAACTTAAGGAGCAGCTTGACTGAGAGCATCGATGACAAACTGAAGGGCATGGCCCCCCTTAAATGAAAACTGGGAGTTGGTTTTGATGTCTGCACTGAAGAAATACAGGAGGAGTGGCATGACTTGAGATGCTGGCAGCTCACCATGGCCACTGAGCAGCCAGAGCAGGAGGGGGCCCCTGAAGGATATGGAGGCAGCAGGAGGCAGCAGGATGCCAGCTGTGAGTCTTTCAGAGGAGAACAGAGTGGAAGCAGTCATGTGCAGGGACAGGGGCAGTGATAGCAAGGAGAAAGTAAAAACTTCAGAGAACAGTGACCAGGAGGTGGCAACAAAAGTAACAAATCCCCAAACAAAGGCCAGAAGCAGTTTTTTAAAAAGCCTTTGGTCAGCAACAGGCAAGAAGGAACTGTTCCCACTGTGGATGCCAGGGCTGGTCCTCCTGTCAAAGCCCCCAGAGCTTCCTTACATTTTTATCATTTCTCAGCACACATACCCCGCTCCCCGACCCCACTCCCCGCCCCACCCCCACCCCCGCTTCTTTGCAGAGAGAGGCTTCTGACTGGCAGACTAACCACCACAAACTGTCTTCACTTTGGAAAGTGATAGGAATTCATTGCATCATTTCCTGGCATACTTCTAGATTTTTCAAAGGAAAATCAACCACAGATCTCCATTTAAAAAAATTGTAAAGGCTATCATTGGGCCATCCACCTTCTTAGAAAACACAGCATCTTAGTCTGCTTAGTGTGAAGGAACTAGACTCACACTGAGAGAAGGAAAGACTATTGGAAGACTTTTGTCAACTTGACAGAAGAGAAAAAAGGGGAGATAAAAATTTATCTGCCAGGCGTGGTGGTGCACGCCTTTGATCCCAGCACTCGGGAGGCAGAGGCAGGCAAATTTCTGAGTTCGAGGCCAGCCTGGTCTACAAAGTGAGTTCCAGGACAGCCAGGGCAGAGAAACCCTGTCTCAAAAAAAAATTCATCTAAGAAATGATCTCCACATTTTGCACTGTGATCATGTCCCCAGACTGTTTTCTCTATCCCTGATGAAGTCCTTATAGAGCACTGTGGGTAGCAGCACCCAAAAGCAGTGGTTCTTAAGAAGGTCATAAGGAGGCAAGCTGAGGAAGCCACGGAGAAAAAGTAGGTGAGTACATTTCTCCCATGATTCTTGCCCTTGCTTCTGCTTGACACTTGTAAGGTTTGACTGGGATATACATACTATACCAACCATTTCTGCCCTAACATGCTTTTGGCCATGGCATTGGTCACAATCACAGAATGCAAACTGGGAAAACAAATAGCTGAGTGGTAGGCCCACTGTCCATGAATTCTTGCATGATATTTGATTATACTCTAAAACCAGAGATTTTGTTGTTTCCTGGTAAATCATGGTCCCAGTAGTGATATGATTCACCCTTAATACATGTACATAATACCAAGTGATAAAGGTAATGTTAATATTGTAGAAAGTAGCACAAGGTTTGAAAGTTATGTCTATCTAACTAAAGAAGTGAAAGATCTGTATGATAAAAACTTCAAGTCTCTGAAGAAAGAAATTAAAGAAGATCTCAGAAGATGGAAAGATCTCCCATGCTCATGGATTGGCAGGATCAACATTGTAAAAATGGCTATCTTGCCAAAAGCAATCTATAGATTCAATGCAATCCCCATCAAAATTCCAACTCAATTCTTCAACAAATTAGAAAGAGCAATCTGCAAATTCATCTGGAATAACAAAAAACCTAGGATAGCAAAAACTCTTCTCAAGGATAAAAGTACCTCTGGTGGAATCACCATGCCGGACCTAAAGCTGTACTACAGAGCAATTGTGATAAAAACTGCATGGTACTGGTATAGAGACAGACAAGTAGACCAATGGAATAGAATTGAAGACCCAGAGATGAACCCACACACCTATGGTCACTTGATCTTCGACAAGGGAGCTAAAACCATCCAGTGGAAGAAAGACAGCATTTTCAACAAATGGTGCTGGCACAACTGGTTGTTATCATGTAGAAGAATGTGAATCGATCCTTTCCTATCTCCTTGTACTAAGGTCAAATCTAAGTGGATCAAGGAACTTCACATAAAACCAGAGACACTGAAACTTATACCGGAGAAAGTGGGGGAAAGCCTCGAAGATATGGGCCAGGGGAAAAATTCCTGAATAGAACAGCAATGGCTTGTGCTGTAAGATCAAGGATTGACAAATGGGACCTCATGAAACTGCAAAGCTTCTGCAAGGCAAAAGACACTGTCAATAAGACTAAAAGGCTACCAACAGATTGGGAAAGGATCTTTACCTATCTTAAATCAGATAGGGGACTAATATCCAATATATATAAAGAACTCAAGAGGGTGGACTCCAGAAAATCAAATAACCCCCTTAAAAGATGGGGCTCAGAGCTAAACAAAGAATTCTCACCCGAGGAATACTGAATGGATGAGAAGCACCTGAAAAAGTGTTCAACATCCTTAATCATCAGAGAAATGCAATCAAAGCAACCCTGAGATTCCACTTCACACCAGTCAGAATAGCTAAGATCAAAAATTCAGGTGACAGCAGATGCTGGCGAGGATGTGGAGAAAGAGGAACACTCCTCCATTGTTGGTTGGATTTCAAGCTTGTACAACCACTCTGGAAATCAGTCTGGCGGTTCCTCAGAAAAGTTGACATAGTACTACTGGAGGATCCCGCAATACCTCTCCTGGGCATATATCCAGAAGATGTTCCAACCGGTAATAAGTACACATGCTCCACTATGTTCATAGCAGCCTTATTTATAATAGCCAAAAGCTGGAAAGAACCCAGATGCCCCTCAACAGACGAATGGATACAAAAATGTGGTACATTTACACAATGGAGTATTACTCAGCTATTAAAAAGAATGAATTTATGAAATTCCTAGGCAAATGGTTGGACCTGGAGGGCATCATCCTGAGTGAGGTAACCCAATCACAAAAGAACTCAAATGATATGTATTACTGATAAGTGGATATTAGCCCAGAAACTTTGTATAGTGAGATATAAGGTACAATTTGCAAAACACATGAAACTGAAGAAGAACGAAGACCAAAGTGTGGACACTTTGCCCCTTCTTAGAGTTGCAAACAAACACCCATGAAAGGAGTTACAGAGACAAAGTTTGGAGCTGAGACAAAAGGATGGACCATATAGAGACTGCCATATTCAGAGATCCATCCCATAATTAGCCTCCAAACGATGACACCATTGCATACACTAGCAAGCGTTTGTTGCAAGGACCGTGATATAGATGTCTCTTGTGAGACTAGGTCGGGGCGTAGCAAACACAGAAGTGGATGCTCACAGTCAACTATTGGATGGATCACAGGGCCCCCAATGGAGGAGCTAGAGAAAGTATCCAAGGAGCTAAAGAGATCTGCAACCCTGTAGGTGCAACATTATGAACTAAACCAGTACCCCGGAGCTCTTGACTCTAGCTGCATATGTATCAAAAGATGGCCTAGTCGGCCATCACTGGAAAGAGAGGCCCATTGGACAGGCAAACTTTATATGCCCCAGTACAGGGGAACGCCAGGGCCAAAAAGTGGGAATGGGTGGGCAGGGGAGTGGGGGGGGGGGTGTGGGGGACTTTTGGGATAGCATTGGAAATGTAATTGTGGAAAATACGTAATAAAAATAAATAAATAAATAAGAAAGTTATGTCTAATTGAGTGGTAGGAAGAGTGATGAATCAGACAAACATTTGACAGAAGAGGATATGCCTCACTCTCATGAGTAGAAAGGGGGGAAAGGCTACATAAGAGAGAGCACTGCAGAGAAAGAAAAGAAGACAAGGAAGCTGTTTACTGGGAGAGATTTACAGAGGTCAAAAGAAGCAGGAAGGGGTGAAGTTATTCCATGGTAAGTCTCAGAGGCGAAAAACACTCTAGGCCTTGATAGATTATATGAAGGCAACAACCTTATCGCACTAGGTTTAAGTTAGCACAATGAGGCAGAAAGCCTGAGAGACTACATTTGCACTAAGAGAATACAGAATACATGTACAAGGGAGTAACAATGAAAGACCCTAGGCCATTGCTTGAGGGGAAGCAGGCCCTGTCTCTGAGCACAATATGAGCAGGACCAGGGATGTGCATCAGGACAGAGTGGTTGTTTTATTAGCTCCCTCAGTCCCCACCAGTCCTTGTGAGCTAGTATATGTTTGTCTCAAAGACAAGCAAGATCTTGTCCTCTGGTTCAAAATGAGATCCTGTCCCAAAAATGGAGCAGTGTCCCAACAAGTAAAAGACAGGAATAGTTGGAGAACTCCCCCAAAGCAGACCAGAGGCTGAAGCAGTTCTCTAGGAGGTATTGTGAATTCCCATGAAAACTGACTCAAGGGCAAATCATCACACAGGATCACAAGAGAGAACTAAAAATCCACTCTCCTATCTGTAAGGAGTTCACTCAGTGGTTTTGCAAGATTCCCTGAGGAGAAGAGGCAAAACAGGAGCCTGGAGGGGAGTCTGAGTACCCCTCAGTGATTCTCAGAAGATGAGTATCTTCTTGCCAACTCCACCTCTTTCCTGGCTTTCCCATCTAGTGAGGTGCTGTAAGGCACACTGGAAGCAAGGCTCTACCAGAACAAAGAACATCAGGTTCAGGATAGAGAGGACCAAGGGCTCCTCATGCCATGGATCTTCTGCAGTTCTTACTGCAGACCACAAAATCAGAAGCCCGTGAACATAGCTTTGACAAAATTAACTTATAGAGTCTCCTATGCACTCTGTACAAGCATCACCTGCCAATATAAAGCTTATGTCCTATTGGCTGAGGCAAGAAACAGAAGGGAGAACCACCATCAAAGAGAGAGGGGGGATCCTGGGAAAGGGGCAAGAACACGAGTTTGACCCTAAAATCTGAGGAAGTCAGACCCATGAAACTGAGGACAGGTGACCAAAAATGTGGCAGACACTGACTAGAGTAATCAGGCTATATACGCTGTGAGCTAGTCTCTGAATAAGCCAGTGGTCATGAGCTGGGCATTGAAGTTATTAAGTCTGAGAGTCATTATTCTTGGAACATCAAGGCTGGGTAAAGGCAGTTGTTCCAATAGCACACTGAATGTCAAGCTAGACTCTAGTCTTAGAGTGTGAGAACTCTTGGTAGGAAGACAATTTCTCAGAAAAAGATCAGTGAACCACAGAGAGGCAATGCAAAATGCTGCTCTAAAATAAATGAATGAATAAATAAATAAATAACCTGTTGAGGAGGAAGTAAGGGCTTTCACTGGACCCTCAGGGCACTTCCCAAGTGCTGCTCCTCTAATTGGAGGCTTATGCACCTAAAGAGGGAGAGGGTGCAGAGGTGATCATAGGTCTCTCTCAGGCTGCAGCTTTAATGCACTTCCCTGGTGCAGCACAGGAACTGAGGAACCTAGGCCTCTCAGGAACCAGCATGTGCCTGTGAGAGGAGCCTGCAGTGACCCCTAGATAAAAACAATGAAGTAGCAATCTGAGAGCCTGATATAAGTTCCTAGGGTGGGTAGGGGATGCAGGGCAAAGACAATCTCTAGTCCCAAAACAGGCAAGGCAGCCTGCTGAACAAAACAGGGAGATGGGAGCCTGCCTCCATAAACATGTGCTGACCTGAGAAGCCCGCAGACAGACAGACAGACAGACAGACAGACAGACAGACAGACAGACAGATCATATTACTGAGCTGCGGTAGCACTGAGGAGCCCCAACCTTCACAAAGGAAAATGTATTCAATGCAAAAATAATCAAATAGAAAAGAAACTGGGTATAAGATATTACAAAGGAATTATTTGTTTGTAAATAATATAATCAAGACTCCATAGGAAGGAGAGAGAGTGAGTAAAACAAAAATATCTTTACTAGGAAATGGAGAAAAACAATGACTGATGGCATTTGGACCCCATATAATTTTGTTTTGGTGTAAGCAAGAAATAATTCATAGGTTTGGTAATGATTTCAAGTAGGTTTGAAATAAAGCTGACTTAGATAAGACAGAAATGGGATGGAATGCTAGGTTAGAGGGCATAGAACAGAGATGAGAGAATTCTTAAAATCAGTATACCGAGTCTTGAAAGAATCCAATCCAGAACCTAGAATGACAGCAGAACCAGAATTGCTAGAGGAGAAAATTGCACAAAGGCTTGAAGGATGAAGATGACAGCACATAGAGTCTGAATATTCTCAATAAACATCCAGATTCTGATTTATTATTAAATGATCAAAGCAATAACATAAAAGAGAATATGTGTCTCATTGTGTTGAGTTTGAAATTCTAAAATATGTACATATGTTGATTCATCACTCACTGGATACATATTCAGACTTCTAAGAAGCATCAGACTTGCCTTCTAAAAGGGATGGTTCTGAAACTGCACATTTATTAGAGATGATGGCTATCTTGGAAATGCCTTTGCAGACTGGAGCCGATGATTCTTTAACATGTGTGTCCATTATAATGCACTTTGCCCATTAGGGCATAAAAAATGTTATTTGTTACCAACTTACAGGTCAGGCAGTTATAGAGAGCTCTCATGGGAGTTCAAAGGAAATGCTCATAGAACAAATGGGGGATCTAAGATCTCCCAAAGAGAGTTTAAATCAAGCTTTATTGACTTGAATTTTTAAAATGCCAATGAGACAGATAATACAGCTGCTAAAAAGCCCTAGATCTTAGAAAGCACTGCTGATTTAGATAAACATAAACATGTGCTAACCTCAGAACAGAAGGCAGTAAATATGCTGCATAGGGGAAGAGAATATGATCTTTTTCAAACGGGAAAAGAAAAACTGTGGAATCATTCAAAATTAATAAAACACAGAGGCGACTGGAAGAGACCTCCTGAAGATCTGTACTACTGACAAGAAAAAAAATCATGAAGACCAACAAAACAGGTAACTTGTTTTGCTGATCCCTCTACATGGGAACTGTACTCAAACTGGCTGAGATGTGAAAAAGTCTCTAGCTATGACTTCAGGTAAGGATTGCCAATAAATCTTATTGGCTACAGAATCTCCAGGGTGGATTCATGCCATTCTTTGAAATGGCATGGATGAAAATTCATATGAAACTCTGGTAATATAATCCAAGGTAACTTAGAAAAACAAAATCCTACCAGCTCAAACAGACATCATCAAACCCTCTTTACCTGACTGACACATCTCGTATTCCATAGATATGTTAATGTAAAAATGTGTATTACCTGTAAAAGTAAATATGCTTACAGACATGAATGAAGTAAAAGAAGCCATGACAAGATTCACCCTCAGGGATGCTGAGTAGGATACTATGACCCTGAGACATATTATTCTAGCATCCTGCTAGGCTCAACATTAGACTATATCAATAGCTGTTTCATCAAAACTCACTTCTAGCAAACCTTGAAAGCTGCTGATCCCAGTTGGTCCCTACTCTTAGACTATTACAGAAGGACCTTGCATTAAGTCTTGCACCTTTTAGGAAACAGAACTTGGACAACTAATAGTACAACCAGGTTTCTTAACACTAGTAAATATGCCAATTTTCTTTGGAAACACTCAAGGAAAAGACACCACCAAACAGTAGAAAGCAATTTCTAGAGGATGACATCCCATTCACCGAAAATGGGGTGGATGGTTTGGATCATAAAATGGGTTATTTATATTTGTCCTCCTTTAAGGGGGATTGGTAAAAAGTTGTTAATTGGCTTGGTCAGGAGGAAATCACAGTAAGGGATGTTAGACTCAGGGCTTTCTTTTTCTCTTCCTTTCTCTTTTCTCTATCCCTCTCTTGCTCCTATCTAATGTTCAGGGAAAGGGAGAGAAGGCACGGAAAGAAACAGGGGGGATAGAAGAATAAGAGCCTATATATGCATATATATGCATGCATATTTATATGTGTGTGTGTGTATGTGTTTATGGGTGTGTGAATTAAATGGTAGATTATTTAAATTGACTTTAAGACCTAAGATGATCAACAAGCCAAATATCATCACATTGCTATGGTCTTTGTATCTTAATACAGAATAGGATTCTATTTGCAAGAATATATTATGTATACATATTTCAACTCTTTTTAAGGTATTGTACCTATGTAACATGACATTATAGTCCTTGAAGGCTGCTCTTGCCAACTGTCTATGGCTTGTAACATACTAGAATTGTTGATTACAGAAAATGTTTCCTATGTTGAGCAGATAGTAGTTAGCTATGAACATGCAATTCACATATGCTATAAATAGATATTCTTCAAAAACCTCAAACATCTACAGAATATGACATTTAAAGTTGTTTTATTAATAAAACACTCTTAAAGTGAGACATGTCTGTTCCTGGCAGCACACTGATGCTACTTCAAAGAAGATGATGGACATTGAAGAACCTCTGTATAAAGTTTGCTACACATGTGACAAGCTAGACACTAGGCAAGAAATTGTGCTTGCCTAGATTGCAGACAGAATGCTGTCCAAGCTGTGGATAAACAATACACAAGGAAGTTGATGGCCAAGCTCTGCCTCAAGAAGGTAAGGAGTCTTTCATAATTCCTGCTTTACAGAAAAGTCTGTCAGATATTCTGAGCCAGAAGCCTGAAGGTGGATGATCCAAAGACTCATAGACATTTCAGGTGAGTATCTGAGGAAACAGCTGCCTTTGTCATGTCTATAGATTTGGAAGTTGCTTGTGTTGTATTTTCAGGATACTCAGGCCTTCTAACTCCTCATGTCTCTGAAAAGATTGAAGATTGGGTCGTCATAGTCTCACATTTCAGCTTAACTTGTGTGAGACCTTAGAATAAGGTCTAAGAGATATTTTTAGCTTTATAAATAGATAGTTTGATAGAAAATGATTTCTGTATAGAAACTCAAACTCCATCACCAAGATAGTTCTGATTGTAGAGTACTTTTCCCCAAGGTGGCCAAGTGCAGATAGAATGGACACTGTAAATGTAATTCTTATCTGCTGGTTTTCATAGTTGTTCCTCTGGATTGTAGTTTACTAATGTTAGAGATGGGTGTTTACTTGGACTGTGGAGGGGAATATATAAAGAGAATCTCTTTGGTCCTGTGTACAGGCATCACTTGTCATTAAAATCTGATGGACAATTAAGCAAGACAGGAAATACAAAGTGGGACATCAGGCAGAGAGAAATAGGACTCTGAGAAACAGTGAAGACCTACAGAATGACCTTGAACTCTGAGGAAGGCAGAAACATGAATTTCAGGAGAGATAACCATCCATGCGGCAGACACAGACTAGAGTCAAGAGGTTGTATCACTTACAAGCCAGCTGGGGAACTGGTCAAAGCTTATGGCCTAGGTATTTCTTTGTGAGGAATTAAACCTCAGAGTCTATTCTGTTATCAACGTGGCTGGGTGGAAAAGCTCCCAGTTACATTTTGTGATGACATAGCCTCTCTCTCAGAACACTTGTCCAAAATGCACGTCATCCTTGAAAGCCCCAATGGTTGGTTTGACATACTCAGCATCCAGCTACAGAGGCCACCACTGCACTCTGCTGCCTGTAATTGCTAAAGAAGTAAATATCTGTCTCTGATCTGCTGAAGAGGAAGTTGAGAGAGGCTAGTCTCATTTTCATGAGAATGGAAAAGTCCCTCTGGCCCAGAGTGAGGACAGCCACTAAGGGTTATAACCTTCTCTGCTTGGTGCAGTTTTTGCTCTGACCTCACAGAGAACCTCTGTGATGGAAGAATGAGTGTCCTCTGTATAAGACTGTGGACCGGCCTGTTGTATTTGTCCATACAGAGCAGGGAGCTACTTTTGGTGACCTGTGGGACTACTTTGGAGCTGTCTAGCTTGTGGATTGCAGATTGTTGAACCTCACAACTTCTGCGCACCAGAGCACAGGGAAAAGTCAGCCTCATGGCCAGCAACTCCAAAAAGAAGAGATTGGGAAGTCAGTATAGGGTCCTTTCCTATCTTGGTGAGGGTGCATATGGCACTGTGAAATTGGCCTTGCACCTGAAAACTGAGGCTCTGGTTGCCATCAAAATGGTAGAGATCAGTCAGAAGACCATAGACGTTATCCTGGCAGAACTTGAAGTATTGAAGACACTAAACCATCCTAATATCATTCGCCTCTTCCAAGTTCTATTAACATCAAGCCACGTCAACTTCATACTGGAGTACGCATCGGGAGGGAGCTTATTGGATTTAATAGAGGAGCATGGCCCACTGCAGGAGGAAGAGGCAAAAAAAATATTCGGAGAGATACTGGCAGCTGTCAAATACTGCCACAACATTGATATTATCCATGGAGACATTAAACCAGAAAATATACTCATTGATGAGAAGGGTAATATGAAGTTGACAGACTTTGGCCTGGCCATCAAGCTCAGCCCTGGCAGATTACTGAGCCAGAGGCGTGGGACCAAGAGCTTTTGGGCACCAGAGCTCATGCTAGGGGAGCCATACAATGGCAGGAAAACAGATATATGGAGTCTTGGTGTGCTACTCTATTTTATCACCACTGGGCACTACCCCTTTGCCGGAATCACCTTCAAAGAGATCAAGAATAAGATTACCACAGGGTCCTATCGTATTCCATCTTACACCTCTGTTAAACTGGAAAATCTCATTCACCAGATCCTCACAGTTACCCCTGAGAAGAGGCCCTCCATTGAAGACATTGAGAGACATCCGTGGGTCAGAAAATGTGATGTAACTGTTCCAACTGATAGCTTCCCAGATTACACCATCATAGACATGCTCTGTGGCATGGGGTTTGATGCCAATAAGATCTTAGAATCCCTGCAGAAGAAAAAGTTTGATGAGAACATGGGGACATATTTGCTTTTAAAAGAGCAGGTAGGCAAAGGGATTAAACATACATCTACATTTTCACCTAAGTATGTGGATCCCTGCCCCGTGCCACCCCCATCACCAGCACATACCTCTACCTCTGGTCTTCCCCGAAAAAGAAGGGGCAGTGAACCCAACTTTGGCCTCCTCCACATATGGCCCTCAGGACAACAGGGGCCTGCTGCCCTGCCACTATCAGGACACAAGTTGGCCAGAAGTGTCTCCATGCCTCCCATTGCTCTTCATTTTCCTGAGAGGAAGAGCATCACTCCTAGCTGTGCCCTCCATACTGGAGCTGTGGCTGCCCAGTCGGTCTGCAACATCATATTGGAAGACGAAACATGCCTGCCACCTGAGGAAGACGTTACCATGGAAACATCATCTCCCCCTCTGAAGATTGGGTTCTTCAGAAGACTGCGCAATCGACTCAGGAATTGCCTCGCAAGGCTTTGTTGCATCCCCCGGGCTCCAGAGACAAACACAGAGCGTAGATCCTCCAAGAAAGTGGCTCCCCTAAAAGAGGTCGGATCCAGAACCCAGTGAAAGGGTAGGCAAATATGGGAGGGTACATCTCAGCTCTGAATTTTAGAGTCTCTGTCTTTATTCATGTCTTCTCATTGGAAAAAAATCCAAAAGGTGCATATATCTGGGGTCTCTTGCGATGCTCAGGTGTATATCTACTCCAGCAGGATTAAACTCTGATCCTTGACTTACCATCTGAGGAAGGAATCTAGTTAGATAATGCCTAGGTCATATCTGATGCAACTGAACTAGCAGCAATCAGCAAGCAAGTGTGGGTACAGCCAGGGTGAAAGGGGTCATCCATGCTGAACATATGCAAATAAGAGACTCTGCTTGGGGACCTAGTGCCTGAAAGAGTGACCACGGTCAAATACAAATTGGCCATCTCTATGTCTCCTACAATTCAATTGGACAGGCAGAGTGTGCTGAGCCCTGTTAAGTCTGACATTGCTGCTTGGATACCTCCATGGGGAAGCAGATCTGGATACCCAGTTCCTGTGTATCCTGAATGCCCCTTACACGGGAGATGGTTGCAGTGTCTCCAGAATCGCTTGACTATGGTATTGAGAGTCTTGGCAGACAGCATCATGCTGGGCTTATGGATAGGGTCCATAACTCCTCCCATCTCTGCACTTGCTCCAGTGTCCTTCCCTCCTGTGCCCTTTGGTTCTTACCCTAGTTGTCATTCCCCAAGGGAGCTCTCATGCAGTAGGAGGTTCTCAGAGAGGATGAGCCTGCCATTGCCCATGGTGTGTGGGTTTAAGTCCCCCTCACATCTAATATCTTTCCCTCCTTCAGCTTCTCCTCTGCAGATGACGGTGCTGCACTACCGAAGCTCATGCTTGCAAGGCCAGGAAAGTCGTGGATCCCTGACAATGAGGGCAGTGGTTCATTGTTGCTGGGGATCACCTTTCAAAATAACAACACTAAACTAGAAACACAAAGTAAAATTATCCTACTGATGTGAGACTGTTGTACAGAGGGAATCTCATGTCCAGATGGAATCTCATGTGAGGATCTGGTGCCTGGCAGAAGATCAATTTCAAGGCTCTAACGGGCCACCATAAAGTTTCCCTGCTGTTCAGAAAGACAACCAGGGCCTGACCCTGTGGCTGCTGTATCAGTGTGGAGCATCTGCCTAAAATGGACACTAGCATCTCTAGATAAAGGAGAGGCTGGAGTGCCACACTTGTACTGCATGCCCAACCATTAAAACAGTAGCCAACCAACTGTTGAGGTGTGTACACAATGATACAGGATTCTGCACAGAGACTCCATTCACAATAACAGGACCTCTTTCCTAGCCACCCAAAGCATCTGATGAACCGGCAAAAAGACCTAAGCCGATGCCTTCAGCCTCTGTACCCCAAGACCAAATAACAGGCATTTTCATATAACTCTTAACCTGGTCTTTCTTTTGGTTCCTTGCCCCATTCATTGTGTCTCCTATCAAGAAAACTTTTCCTGCCATTCTCAGAATTGAATCTTGTTCCACAATTCAGGGAACACATGTGAAAAGAGGATTTGGACCTCTCTGTCCTCACGTCTCTGTATGGACACTCTGGGTGGACCATCTCTGGAAGATCCTGTCCCAGCTGCAGAATGGCATGAGCGCCTGTACTGTCCATATCTACAGAAAGAAACACTGGAGGCAATAGAATATCCCGTAAAATGCCATTCTGCCCTTGACAATGATGTGAAGATTCCGATGTCTCCACATGAACACACCCAGCATGCCCCAACATTGTGCTATTGTCACTATGGGGACAAGAAGGAGAAGAGGACTATGAGAGTAGGATGCCAGATGCCAAAATAATAATAATGATTGAGTCACCCTCTAATGATGACGATGAAGCTCAGGCTCTACACTTCAGTGTGAGAGCTCAGTGTTGCTTCTGGAACAGTGTCCACACCAACACCCAGGAATCCACAGGCTTTGGATGGTGGATGCTTCTGATCAGACGGGGAGAGTGTTAAGTTCCTGGAGAGCACTGAAAGAGCACTCACTCTGTGTAGGTGCCCAGTGAATGAAATAGTCTCATTTCCCTGGGCATCAGGGCCCAAATAAGAATTATAGCATGCATAGGCTTTTCCCTTTGGGAAAGGTTGGGGTGGGTACAGACTGGGTCTATATCCTGACCATTGAAAAGCATGCAGTTTGGGAGGGAATCTTGAACCACGGTGAAACGTTCTGTCTTCCAGTACCAGCATTCTTCCTGAGAGGAGAATTTTAGAATGGAGAGGGACACCCATGGCATGCATATATACTGACCTCTTGAAGGTCACCCAGTTTTACAGGGAACCTGTAAGGCCTGAATGACTGTGAAACCTTCTTTCTGCAAGTACCAGAATCTTTCCTGAAAGCAGAATACATTTCCAGAACACCAGAGGCCAAAAGTAACGATGCATATGGTGACAGCTGTTCTGGTGACCTGTAACACCATCAGGAGCCACGAGGCTCACCTTCTCCTATATCCAAATGTAACCTTCATCAGTGCAGGTCGCTCCAGGGCAGCTCATAGTGTTCCAAATTCCTGCAGACAGGAAAGGTAAGGAGGTCCCCTCCTCCCTGTTGCCTTTGTCTTCTCAGGAGGCTTGAGCACTTAAGTCCCTGCAGATTTCTCAACCTGCCTGAACTCTCTGCTAATCCAGTGTTCCAGTATTCTCCAACGGTGAGGCGAGAGAAGACCAGAGATGTTTGCAACTCTGATCCAGTCTAACTGAGCTTCCAGTGCTCAAACACAGAGAGTGGACAGAGATTTTCGAGGCCTCTCCATGAATGCTGTTCAGAATCAAGCTATGGGGGAGTTCAGTGTGGGAGACGTGCAGGACCTTGGATGGAGTCTGGGGTCTAGAGAATGAAATGTATCTTCATTAGGGCCAGAAGACACATGAGGAGTGGCACAGTAGATACAGAAGACACAGTGTCATGATGTGGAGTCCAAGGCCAAGGGAGGTTACTGAGAAATCCAATGCCTGTATGAGTGAAGCTGGACATGAACAGTGTGGATGAACGTGGTCCCTTTCACTTCAAGCTGCAGTATTGTCACCAGCTGCTGCAGAAGCCCATGTCCCAGTAGACTATCCTCTGACAAGATTATGCCTGTTAAGCTCATGTGACGATTTCTCTGTCTCCATATAGGAGACCAGGCCATACAAGGTGCTACTGTCACTGAGGAGACAGTAATGAGAGGAGGACTGTGACAGTGGGAGGTGTCATGCAAAAGTGATGTGAGGCTCAGATGCATCTGGAAGCTTTATGGTGCAACCCCTTCTCCTCTCTTCAGATCTTCATTCTATGCTGGAGTCTTCCTAGTGACAGCCCTGTCACCAAACGACAGCAACTTCTCCCTTAATCTCCCTCGTTCTTGCTGCTCAGTCTTGAGACTAAAGAGCCTAGAGGAGGGCCTCTACAGATCAGTCAGTGGGTGTCCCCTGACCACTGCCACTGCATTTTCTAGGGTTTGTGTTCCAGTGGGGGGTGTCTGAGAGAGCTGGTCTCCCAGCTTTTGAGATGCAGCCTGTTCCTCATTTCCTGGACTGTGCCTGCTCCAGTCTTCCTCTTGCATCATGGAAGCCATTCTTCCCTTCACAGGCTTGACTTCATTCTTACCCACAAGGGGGAAGGGTGAAGATTGGCTCTGAGATGTGACCCCAGCTTCTAGACTGTCTATGTGAAGTGGTATTATCTGATCTTTTCTCAGTTGCCATTCTATAGGCACAGTGATGTGCAAGGCTCTAGCTAGGTGCTAGATCCCAGGATCATTAATGTCATGGACAACCTGTGCCCAAGGAGCTAACACACTGACACAGTCCAGGACATCCAGGAATACAAAGGTGGTGAGGTAAGTCCACTTCAAAACAGGTTAAAAAAAAAAAACAGTAATGAAAGTGGTAGTTCCCATCCTAGTACAGGTTGTTGGCAAACACTGTCCCTAAGCAGACAGTTAAGAACAAGTGTTGTTGGTCTTAACTATCTGCTGGGCTAAGCATGTAGAGAAAGATGGCCTGACACAGAGGCCCATGAGAACAGCAATGTGACTGGCAGCCATCATGAATGACTGGACCTGATGAGTATCTGTGATAGAGAGATTTCTATGGACACCCTAAAGGAAATTTATTGTAACTGATCTCTTGGTGAAATGGTGTTCTCCACTCAGATCAAAAGCCCTCAGAGTGTTAGGTGTTGCAACATGCAAAAAGCCTGAATTCTACAGTCCCCTTGTGCTGATGATGGGAAAGTCAGAAGATGAAGAGGCTATCCTGATGGCCGGACAATGTAGCAATCCTAGAAACAAGAGGCCATGCTCCTGCATGTATATCCACCATTCTTCACACATGCATGTTGAGTTTCTAAGCAGGTAAGGAGTGCAGATAAAAACTGTCACCAGAGGTAATCTTAGTCCTTGGTTGTCCCTCAGCACTTCAGTCTCCTTTCTCTCTCGTGAAGACACTCCTCTTACTGTCCAGGATTTTTCATAACACTGAAAAGAAGATACTGAGGAATACAGGTAGGAGGGGCTAACTGTATCCTCTGTGCTCTGACTTCCTATCACTATTTTCTCTTTAGATGTCCCCAGCTATGGTTCTGACCTTCAGAAAAGCAGTCAAAGGTCATGAGGATTTCTGACAGAATCAACACAGGCTGATGCCTGTAAACCAAAGTCCTTTCCTGTTTGGAGCTGCTGAGTGTAGTCTGAACTGTGAGTCTGGACCTGCTCTCTCAGTGAAGGCACAACTTCTTGAACTCTGACTCTGAACTGTAGTTGTGGCTAATGCTGCTTATGATCCAAAAATCTAATTCAGCAGTGAAAATATAAGCTTCCAACCTCTAACCTGGAACATTCTGTCTCAGAAAGGACAGTGTGTACACTTGAATGGAAAGACCAGGTGAGGAAGATGGAGAGGTCCCATGTGGCTTTCTTACTGCGTGGTTGAACTTATTGCACTTCGCAAACTTCCTTCAATCCCAGCCCAAAGTTAGTAGTAGTTCTAGGATGAATAGAGCCCTGAAGTGCTGACAGGGCTGAGGGATCCTTGGCTGCCATATCCCACAGAGAGACTCTTCAGGATCTTCTGTGAGGGCCTCTTTTTCTTCATTCGTTGAACATCATGTGGTATGAATGATTTCCCTGAACACTCTGACACTCACTGGTCAGTTTGCAGACCTGCCCTCCCACTTCAGGAAAGTTCTCCTACTCTGATTGACTTCTGGGTTGCAGCTTCATTTCCATAGAAGTTGTTTATTTTATTTTTTTTAATAACAGGAACCTGACTAACACCTTGCATAGAGTAGCTAAACTTCTATAATGCCTAGAGGCAGCACAAGATGGGGCCACTGGATGTGGTTAGCTCTGTTTTCTCAGCACATTAGACATTGTGGTCAGTCATCCATCAGCTTAGAAAGACACTTTTCTCTGCTTCCATCTTCAGTTGCTAGGTCTTTTCTGAATGGCGTTTCACTCATATTAACCTTCGTGTCTAGCTCATAGACTATCCTGAAATGTTCTACCATCTGTACACTCTCTGCTGTCCTGTTTTTCTGGGAATTTGACCCCCAAGCCTCTCTTCCTGGGGAGCTCATGCTCTGGTCTATTCACCATCTTCTATCCAGAGTCTCAGTACAATGTCAGGATGTCAGGAAGCTATGGGCTGGATAATGGCCCAGGTACTATGGACTCTGTCCTTCTCACCCCATGATATTCCATCCTCTCACTTCTCCCTTGAAGATCCTGGTGCTTTCCCACAAGAAGTTGCTGAATGTGGCTACCTGGAAGGACAACCAAAGAGGGCTGCCAGAGAGAAGGCCACTACCAATTAGCCAAGCAACCTCAGCTACATCATCACAAGCATCTGTAGTATGGAGGTCTGGTAAACACGGTGTGGGCCTCTTCCTTCCCTGGATGCCACCATCAAGTGAGATATAGGTCGTTCACATCACTGTGTGGACCTAGAATTCCTCTGCAGGTAAGGGCTTGGGAGAAGGGCCATGTGCAGAAGTGCTAGTGGTTGATATCACTGGCTATTCCTTAAATATGAGAAATCTGAGTATCCAGCTGTTACAGATCACCCTCCTTCTTTGCGCCCTCTAACCCCTAACCCTTATAAGAACACCCTGAAGGCAATATTTAGATTATTACTGGAGATGAGACATTCAGAGGGAGTGAGGCAGGGTGCCTCACCGAGCGTGACATGGGAGCCACAGTTTGATAACGTTTACTGATGAAGGGAACCACCAGATATCTTCCACTGTTTTCCCTAGGTTGTTTTAGAGTCCTTGTGATACTCTGAAGCAAAACCTTTTTAGCTTCATTTCCATCACAGTGACTGGACACTTACAGTCATATACTGGAATTATATTGTTATACTGCATTACCACAGTGAAGCCAAGGCATATCTGCAAAGGGGACGCCCATGTCATATGCTTACATGTGCTCATCTAAAGCTCTGTGCTATTGTGCAGCCTGGTACCAAATCCTAAGGAATGGCACTGCCCAAATTGTTGTGTCTTCCCATGTCAATTAAGATAATGATCTTGATCCTCTATAGATAGGCTCACAGGAGAACTTCATCTAGAGGATCCCTCTGTGAAGACTCTCCCTCCAGGTCACTTCTACACTACTTAAGATTACTAATTAAAGGGCATGAATTGCTCCCAGTGGCTACCATATCTCCCAACATTGAAAATTGTCAGATTCGTGACTAGAGGTTTCAGCTTCTCATTTTACCCAGGCTCAAACCTGACATCTTGTGGTGTGTCCTACCTAGCCCTCTCAGCTTCTCCCTACATTATACCTGACACTGTTTTCACTCAGCCATCAGCTCATCACTGGGATGTCTCTACTGTGTCCTTGACTAATGCTTTCTACACAGGGATTAAGATTTCACAGCAGACATCTTTGCCTTCAGGTTGATCTATTTTTCTATTTCCTCTGCTAGGTCCTTTTACAGGAGTGGAGTCCCTCCCTCCAAGAGAGGTTAGCAACTGGTCAGACATTCAGGCCATTTTCCTCTGCTAGCCTGTGCTTCTTTGAGTAGGTCCAATTCAGTGCTACTAGGTATGTATAATGCTTACAGACCTTACCCTAATTTATAGAGATGGTATGGGTATTGAGAGCATGTAACCTTGGAAAGCATTTTAAATTAGTTACATATGTTCTCACTTATGATCTACTTGCTGTCTCCTCTGTCTGTCTCTTCTGCTTCTTTGTTTCTATATCTCTCTGTTACTCCAGCTTTGTCTCTGCATTTGTTTCTGACTTTCTCATGTTCTCTATCTCTCTTCCTCTCTGCCTCTTCGCTTCTCTCTCTTCTCTCTTCTCTCCCTCTCCCTCCCCCTCTCTCCCTCCCCTCTCTCTCCCTCTCTCTGTCTCTCTGTCTCTCTCTCTTTCTCTGTGGTATCATGTATATTTTCTGGGTAGCTTGTGGATGTCAGAGGATAACTCTATTGAGGTATTTCTCAAACATTTAAAGGACCCAGAGATTTAACTCTATTTACTATTCTTGGAAAAGTTTTATAGGTGGAAGAACATGAAGGATCTGAGGCTGTGCCAGTCCATGCTGGAGAAATACCTGACTGGACTGAGGAGTAGAAACCTCAGCCATGAACCATGAATGTGCTGTTCTCCTTCCCTGGATGACAGTCAGAACAATGGAATCTTCTCTGTCCTTCAGAATTTTCTTGGTTGTTGATTTGGGGATCCTCAATCTCTCAACTTAGTTCCCTAATGTCAAGTAGTATTGAATATTAGCATCCTACTTTATTTGCCCCTGTTATTTCTGTCTACCTTTATTTTGCCAGAACTTTGTATGGTTATGACAGTACGTTTGTATCACTTTAGTATTGGCAAGGCCACATCAGGGTAACCAGAGCCCTTACACAGGATAGTCTTCTTGTAACACTAATCTTGACTCAGTGGTGAGAGAGAACTTAAAACTCAGAGCATGACCTGCCCCAGTGTGGTTCCTGAGCCTGGGAACTCAAAGCTCAACAGTCCAACCTTCTTCGTTTATTCTGGGTTTGGACCTTTTGCAGTCTTTTCATGTCAGTGTCAACAACTACTTCGGTAGTAGCTGGAAGTCCAGAAATCACAGGGTGGGCATTTCTTGCATGATCTTGACCCATGTTGGGTCTTCTAACTTCTGTCTCCACATTCAACATTGAATATACCACATCTCTCCAAAGGTCATGCCTGTTCCAGTATCCTGAACTCAGTGAGGAGGTTGGACCAAGTGTCAAAGGAATGAAGGTCAAGCTCTGGATTTTATCAGAGAGTCTGAGCAAGACCACTGATGTTCTGGGAAAAACTTGACTTTTCAGTGGGATCTTCATCTGCTGTACATAACCAACAACCTCTGCCGTGATGAAAACCAGGTAGACAGAGAGTCCACAGCAGGAAATGGGTCCGAGGTCTAAGCACCTTAATGCTTCCAATTCTGCCTTCTAAGGGAACGCTAACAAATCTGCATACTGCTATGTTCCAGAGGATGATAAAAGGTGCTGCAGTTGGCATGACTGCTGACAAGAGACACTGAGAGGTTCACTTCAAATTCAATATTCAGATCGTCTTCATGGACTTTTCTTAGTCTCCCCTTAGAGACAGAACTGAAATTCACCATGGACCACATCTTTTACATGCAGGTAAGATGATCACTTTAGATAACTTAGCTTTTGATGCTTAGACACTGGGATTCCAAAAGCTATGAGAGGAGAGGGCACAAAGTAGAGCTCAGTCCTGCAGCTCATACCATGCATAGTTGACGTGCTGGGTTCTGTCCTCAGGGGGCAGCATGGGGAAAAGTCTATTTCATGTCATAGGAAACTCCCAATCAGTCTCATGTCTCTGCACCTAGAGGAGAGGCTTTGCTTGAATCACATCCTAAAGCAAGTGAGGTTGGAAACGTGGTTGCATATGACTAGTCCTACCACACTTGCTGCAGCTCTTGTGAGGGATGTTTCCGGTACATCTTTATCCAATTCTATCCAGGTATGAGTTAGGTACTCTTGCTAGAATGACAACCCAATGCATGTAAATTGTCAATATATGGAAGGACAGTGTATTTAGTGTTTTGGTAAAAGTACCCATATCTAATCATGACCGAGATAAATATACACTCTGTCCTTGTGAGAAAGGGGAAACCATGCTGAGGAAGGTCTATTCTGAGGACAACGGCCCTGAGAACACAGAAACCCAGCAATGCTCACAGGAAAAGTCACATTTGAAGCCCTGCTTGACAGACCCAGAATCTCTCCTTCCTCCTGACTTTCTTTGTAAAACAGTCTTCCCCTCAGACACACCCATTTCAGTCATTCTCACAGCCATCAACTTAATCCACAATCTGGATGTCAGCCAACTCTTACACCTCTCCCTTTGTGAAACAAGGGAAGATGATAATCATGCCCAGTGTCGTATGAGTTCTATATTAACCCTGCCTTACTGCACATTTAGACCTGACAGCAGCCTTTGCTATTGTGGAAAATGGGCAGATGTTGGCCATACACAGAATCCTAACAGCTTTAGAATGGGCCCACTTCACTGCACAGCTAGGCCTGTTGCAGCAGGCTTTTCTGTGAGCCATGTGGACATCTTTTTGTTTTGGTATGCATTCCTTGTAAAGTAGACCTAGGAAATGATATCAGGAAATCTCTTCACCTTGTAAGTCTTTACAGCTCCTCCCTCATGTCCTTGGCATTTTGAAATGAGCCAGGCTCCAATTACACCCATAGCAAATGGCAACCAAATCACACTCCATTCATTTCTGACCTGGTCCTGATCTCACCTCCAAAATACTCAGAGGACATAATCCATATGTCACTTTTCTAAGGTGTAGATGATGAGCTGACAGTTGGAGGGAATGTAGAAGTGAAAGATCCTCTCTTGAGCATCCTCAGAGAGGTGTAGTTGTTCAGACCCACATAGAGGGAAACCACTACTTTAAGCTGGCCTTTGTGAGCACCATATCTTCTCGGGACATTGAACAATGATATTGGGATTCTTCTAAACTGGTGTGGCCCATACTGTCAAAACAGGGTGCTGTGTCTTTTTAAATTGTAGAGGGGAGATGGTCTCCTTCTGCTATAGATATGAGCTGGGTTTAGTACTGCTCATGCTGAGAGATGAGCATGTTCAATCAGAAGGTAGCCTTTTCTTCTGGTCCCACAGGAAGCCATTGATCGCCTGTCTCATTCTTTCTGCTGCCTGGAAATCCTAAGCGCTTTTGAGTTTAACATAGGGAGCCATGGGGCTACCATTTCCTGCACATTCTTCCCACATTACCAGCCACAGAATGCTAAGGTGTCCTGTAAGCTTTCCCAGTCTCTCTGAAGAACTCAATCTGCCTGGTTATTAGCACTTGCTCTGGACAATGCCACTGAAAATCCATGGGGTTTTATTATTGTCATTGCATGCCTTTACTCTTCTGTTTGGTTAATAAGTGAACATTCATGAAGATCAACTTAAAAATAGGCATGTAAAATGTATTCACAAAAGTGTCAATGCTCTTGTCCCAAACTGTTATGTCCCCAAACCCCTGCTCCAACCCCACAAGTTATCTCATTCCCAAGACTTGCTTTGTCTTTACAGTATTTGCTCCATTGCATCTGGCCCATGTTTCCTGGGCATGTTTCCTTCTGGTTTGTAGCAATGACCCTGCTGCTTTTAGCTGGCAGACTATCTCTTATTTCTAAGGTGGTTGTTAAGCAGACCATCTCCCTTGTCTTGACTCATGTGCAGTTATTATGAATCACCTTGCAAGAAGGAGTTGAAATACCACTAGCAATGTTGTATTTATGGGCTTGATTGTCAAGGTTACTCATACACATGAGAACGAGCTGGGTCAAGAGAAACATAGTAAGCTGATAAATCCTATCAAGTTCCCGGTGATGTGTTCAAATGTGTAATGCTTAAACTTGGGAGGCTAAATAGTACTTTTCAAAAGGCCAGGCTTGCACTTACCCATGCAGAGTCCAAAGAATTCCACTTCAGGTTTTAGGTTTACCCAGGGCTGAAAGACAAATCTACAATAGCCATTGGCATTCCCACAAACATGTAAAAGCAAATGCTACTACTAGATGCCATGAATGATCCTTTTCTTGTAGTTTACTTGACATCCTTTAGGATTTTAGCTTCCTTTTCTGTCATGTGTTCTTGAGGGCTCTTGGACTATAACATGCTCCCTTCTTTGCGGTGTCAGCCTTGCCCCAAAATATGGGATATTACAAAGGCTGGATGATGTTGCAATGAAGGGTCTGCTGGCATTTTCCCTAAATAGAAGCTAAGTGAGTTGTCAGGTTTTCTTGAGTTCAGAGTTCCTGAGCAGAGTGAGGCAGGACAGGTGCACACAGTCTCAAATCAGTAGTCATGCTTTACCCACACACTGCTCTACTGTGGACAGCAGCATAGGATAGGAACCTGACACTTAGTTGGCTTGCTCCTCACTACATTCTCACAGCTTTTCAACTTGGACCACATTTGTTATGGTCAAAGATGCAGTCTAGTGTGTTTTAAGTTCCAATCTATTGGTTGGTGGATGAGTTAGGATGCTCAAAGATACTGTTTACACCATTCGGTGCTCCATTTTGATCCTGCCTTTGGTATCACCATGTCATATGATCCCTCCAGAGTTCATCCCAAAATTTATCATCATTAATAAACTTTCCAACCAGCTGTGAAAATTCACTTCCCAGAAAATAGAATATCCTTGGATGGGAATAACATCTGTGGGCTCACATAAGCCAATCCTGGTGGATGGTATTGCTCTGCTAGTAATTAGAACAATGAGTCTCTGCTGGTCTGTGATGAGCAGATTCCAGGCACCTTTGATCAAAATGTAATGAGATGATCTTGACCCTTAAACTGTTAAGTAAGTATTCAAAATGGTTCTTGGACACCCATTTGTACAAAGGAGCTAAGAAATTTTCAAAGGGCTTTTGGGGCTTTTGTACCCTGCTTGTGTGTTTACAAAGGTGCCAGTCTGGGAGGACATCTCTGGACAGTGTCATATCTGTAGTGTTTCATCTTTACTTCATGATGCTCCCAAGAGACTGGGAAATGGAGAGGACAGTGTCACATTAAAATCCAATCTCTGGTGTATAAATTTTGGGCTGTGTACAATAGAGTGGGTACTCCTCATAAGTAATGTTGGGACATTTTTTTCAACTATGGAGGAAGAACCTTTTGGCCATCATCTTCAAGCCTGCACGAGTTCATATTTGTGTCCCAGGCCTCAAGCTTTTGAGTCTCCAGGCGAAAACTTTTGGTGGAGTTGCTACAGGATCTATATGCGAGTCTCTTTGTTTGCCTTCTGTACATGGATAACACAGGTGATGTTCTGAGTAACTGGGCATATGATCCCTGAAGGGGTAGTTGTGTCTCTCTCTCCCCTCAGAGCACACAGGGTCTTCACGTTCTATGTATTCATGTACTCCATTCTTGAAGCTCTTGCACACCTGCTCCCCAGTCACAGTCTGACCACAAGTGATTAGACTTTTGATGTTCCCAGGAGAATACCCCTAACAGGATGTTTCCATTCTTAGCCCCTGTGCAGGGAGGAGAACAAAGACCTGGAGATGTCATGCTGTTCACCTGAACAAAGATTTTTACCCATTTAAGAGTCTGGAAATAGGCTGGACCCACTGTTGACAGTGCAGAAGAGCAAGCAACCAACACCAGACCTTCTGGGTGCTAGGACCCTGTCACTATTCATGGGGTATCTAGGATGACTCTGTACAGGCGGTATGGCAGAAGTTAATTCTTTCCAAAAAACAGCCTGACTGACATAGTGAAGAGAGCTCCCACAACCTCCCAGTCACAGTCTCCATCAGCTCTTGCATGTCTCCTTGGCTATCAATTCAGAGAGTTTGTGATTCTCCTGACAGGAGAGCTCCAGCAAAATCTCGGACTTCAGGTTAGAGGGACAAGTATAGCAATGGGGTTCTTATGCATTGGTGCAATGCTAGCACATCTGGGGCCTGCAAAGACTGGTGGGAAAGACCTGGGAAAATATCTTCGGCAAGAAATCCATTCTTCTCTCAACTCACAAGTTCCTTCATTTTGTTCTCCATATTCAGTCTCATGATACTGAACAGACTGTTCTAGCTGATGAGGCCGGGCTTAGAAGATGGACTACAGCCAAGAACCCTGGCCACCATAACAACAAGTCACACCTTTAGGAAACACTTGAAAAGCACTTATGCACAGTAGAAAAGTACAAGGATTAAAGTCTCCTCAGGCATTCCAGCATAGAGAGAGTCTGACAGACTCAGGTCAGAGGTTACCTCCAAATAATAGAAGAGGAAGAAGGTCCTGCTTGACAGAAGAAGCCTGTGGCTGAGGCCATTGCAACAAGGACTATGATTGTGAAACTTGTTTCTCCGTGGATACCGGTTTCAGAAATCTTGTGCCCAGGTACCCACAGTCCTCCTCACATACCTCATTTTATAGAACTTTGCAAGTCCTGACATTCTGTCATGTCCTGATGATATCCCACTAGACACATCGGGTAACAAAGATTTTTACCCATTTAAGAGTCTGGAAATAGGCTGGACCCACTGTTGACATTAAAGGTGCATTTCTCTACTTTGTGGTTATTGACCCTTCTCAAACTTGTTTGACATCCTCTACATCTATGATGACAGGGAACAAGGCTCAGGGCCTGATATTTCCAAGATTCATCCCTATGGAATTCAGAATCCCATACCTCAAACAGTACAGATACCACTGCGGAATGGATTCAAAGACAAGTTGTCTGATATAGGAATTTTTCAGATTAATTTATAGGTCCAGGACTCAGCCACATGAAACCTACAGAGAATCATTCAGGGATTCCAACTTTAGATATTGAGTGATGCCAGTAAAAAAAAAATGACCTGTGGAAGGCTCACATAGTCACATCATTGCCTCTGTGACCTATAGTGCGTGATTGCCATCCTCTCTGTCACCATTTACAGAATAACGGTGCAAGGTAGCAAGGCAGTACAGTATTCCTAGGGTGGTGTGGTGCATGGTTCCAGGGAATATGGCCATCCCTTCATCCTCTAAATCTAGGATGAAAGCAAGAGGAAAATGGGATTGTGTGAGGGCAAGATTCGTGGCCCAATTCAGCCTAGTTGTCATCTACCAGGCTGGAAGAGCACAGCTGCCTCTGTATCAAGCATTCAGGTCAGGAATGTCACCAGAGACAGAGGAGTCAATGCTTTCCCTATGAATGTACTATACCTGACATCTTGCACTGTGACAGAACAAAGACAGGATAGCTTGCAAATACAAGAAGTGGCACATGACTGGCATGGGGGATTCCCTAGTACAGGATTGGCTGAGTATACAGAAGGGCTGATAAGCCAGCAGAAATGTAGGACACACACTGAGGTCATGTGCCTGGTAGCATGAGATATGTAGCCACACAGCTGCGTAGATGGGCTTTCTTGCTCTGACTGAGGCAGAACCATGGCAGGGCCTGCCTGGGCCCTCCATCAGTACCTTTGGTTCCAGCTGCTTCTCTCTCTTACAGGTCACAAGCCGTATGAAGCACTACTCTTGGCTGCCAGCATCACATTGGCTTTGTTCATATTACAGACACGACATACAAGTATCTATTCCCCTCCTACCTATGAGCTGGACTAGGGACATAGGAGCATCAGATCCCTAGGTCCAGTCTTCTGACTATTCCCATAGAGTATCAGGGAAATATTTTAACCTTGGATTTCCTGCTCTTTGAAGCCAAATTAAACATGTCAGTCCAGCAGCCTTATCAAGGATGACACTCTGCGAGTCATCTAAGCCCATCCTCTCACTTGGCTTTTCCTGCTGGCTATTTCCTGGTCAGTCACTTCCTCTGTGGCATTGAAAAGCAGCAAGGAGCTAAGAAAGGACCTCAAAGACACCCTAAGACTCAATACTGGTGTTCCCACACTTTGAGGCACTTAAGGTTGACCTGAGAGCTGCTCAAGAGTACATGCTTGGTCCCCACCACAAGGAAAAGTAGATCAAAGGTGACATGTGCTCAGGAGTTTGGACCCTGACTCCACAGTGCTTGCCATGTGAGCATTTTACACACTGTACTGTATCCCCAGGACCAGAATCAGAGCCACTAAGTGAGTGGCAGGATGGGGTGTGCACTTAATAGCCAAAGGCATCCTCAATGGCAAGCCGAGCAGCTGCAGGGAAACTTCTAACCCAGACTGCTTGGTGGGGACAAGTTCCAGCAAGGAAAGCTTCCCGAGAGAAAACTGTTCCCAAGACTGTTACAGCTCAATAACAGTTATGCTCTCAGATGGTTCTTGGTGAAATAGCTCATGCATTTTTCCCTTGTGAACAGAGAACTTATAAACAATATGGGGTGAGGTGGGATCCAAGGAAGGATGCTGACAGTTTGCTCCATCTGAGAAGTAGGATACTTTATTTGCATAAGGGAGGCCCTCAATTGTTGTCCATGAGTAACATGGTCCTCCTAGTAGAATGTCATGTTCACTGGTTCTGAGACCAGTAGGACTTTTTAAACCTACTTCAACATTGCCAGGTCTTATGTCTGGTGGCAGGCTCCACTGCTCTACATGAAACTACACACACAAAAGCTATGTCATCTAATCAATACATGGGGTTGAAAACTAAAGGAATGGTCCTCAAA